>NW_028281060.1:602500-902500 GCF_059751285.1 Brachycentrus maculatus | reverse complement strand
ATCCCACGAGATTAAAGTCTGTGTAGTTGTGCAATCTTTAATTAGTATAAGCATCTTAGTATATTGGTGGAATTCCGGCTGGATCCCACGGGATCCGTAAAATCCCGAGTGGATCCCACAGGATTGAAGACTGTGTAGGTATGTAATTCTTAATTAGTATGTCCTTCTGAGTTTACTGGTGGAATTCCGGCTGGATCCTACAGGATCCAGTAAAGATACGAATGGATCCTACGAGATTAAAATCTGTGTAGTTGTGCAATCTTTAATTAGTATGAACATCTTAGTATATTGGTGGAATTCCGGCTGGATCCCACGGGATCCATAAAATCCCGAGTGGATCCCACAGGATTGAAGACTATGTAGGTATGTAATTCTTAATTAGTATGTCCTTCTGAGTTTACTGGTGGAATTCCGGTTGGATACCACGGGATCCAAACTATTACGAGCGTATCCCACGGAATTGAGCACTGTGTAGGGGTGCAAACTTTAATAAGTATGTATTTCAGAGTGGAATTCCACTGGATTCCATGGGATCCATAAAAGTCAAGAGCCGATCGCACGGGATTTTACACTGTCTTGTGCAACCCTTAATTAGTATGTGCTTCTGAGTCTATTGGTGGAATTCGGCTGGTTGCCACGGGATCCAGAAAGGTCGCGAGCGGATCCCACTAGGTCTGGAGCTCACACTCAGGGACTGATTTTCTTTTCAGTATGGCCGCAAAAAAAGACGGGGAGAAAGGAATTAATATTTTTCCGATTTGCCGCCAGACGTTGAATAATATCATCGGTGATCTGTCAAAACCTTATTTGTTTTATCCGTATATTATAAGAGAAATGGAAGTGTTTACTTTTGGATTTTTTTCCATACTAAATCCTCGTAAGTAAAAAATTAATCATTATGTTGTACTTAGCAAGGCAAGATGGCTGCTGTTTCTGCACACAGCAGAGTTTAAATTTATTTTTTATACAATTACCTAAGGATAGATTGCGCAAACTACAATTTATCTATTTATTTATCTTTATCCACTTTGTGAGTTTACATATGAAAGAGAATTGATGAGCGTGTTAATTTTACATTTACCTATTAAATATATAATTGAAATAATTTATATTAATTAAATCATTATGATATCAGGTTGCGCGAAGGAGCATATTCGGCAAAACACACATAAAAAAGACAAGACAGTCTCTTGACTGAACACACGCGAATAAAGCATACTTTAAATAATTCACGTGAAAGATACCAAGAAAGTTACACAAGCAGTTAGTTACTTGAAAAAAACTGTGAAAATAGCATAGGAAAATAGACTAGGAAAAACTAACTTAAAACCGCGCTTGAAAAATTATACATGAGAGTACACACGCAAATAAAGCACATTAAAAAAAAAACGCGAATTAATAAAGACACCAGGAAAAACACACATGATAGCACGCTTAAAAAAACACATTCAAAAATGCATACTGAAATACATATACATAAAATAACATATAAACAAACACGGGTATAAAAAAAAATATATATATATATATATATATATATATATATATATATATATATATATATATATATATATATATATATATATATATATATATATATATATATATATATATATATATATATATATATATATATATATATATATATATATATATATATATATATATATATATATATATATATATATATATATATATATATATATATATATATATATATATATATATATATATATATATATATATATATATATATATATATATATATATATATATATATATATATATATATATATATATATATATATATATATATATATATATATATATATATATATATATTTATGTATACCGATGGTTATAAATGTAGGAAGAGCTACCGCTATGTTGAACAATATCTCATTGGATATTGATCTGTTCCATGTGTCTGAAGGAGTTTTCCGAAGCGGGATTCTTCTACACCTTGAGCAATAGTTCATGCATGTATTTCATTTTAATGTATACGATTAAAAAAAAAATTATAGTTATATATATGTATATATATATTTATTCAATTTATTTATTTCAATTAATATATACATTACAAACTATAAAAAAAATTTATAACTATATGTATACATATATATTTACATCGTTTTAGTGATGACCAATAGTCAGAAAGCTGAGATAGTGGTTAGCGATATATACAAGGGAGCTCAAGACGCGTGCACCATTCCTGATGACAAATTACCCTGGAAATGTCTGGACTTGACGTACATCTACATACTGCTGCATGACATATTGAAATTTCCCGACACGAAGTCTATCAAGGTAACGTATCGTCTTATTTACCGGTAGGTCCGGAAGGTCGGATAACCGAGACTCTACTGCAGTGTTCGGCAAACTTTTTTTATTCAAGGTACACCTACCAAATTAAGAAATTTCAGAGGTGCATATTTACCATATAATGGTAACATGTTTAACATATTATGTTTGATGCGAAATGTGAGCCTACTTACCTGAGCACAGGCAATCAAAATTTGGAGCATTTCTCTCACTCCTTTCAACAACGTCATCAAAAAACTTTTCAGGAGATCGTTTTTTAAAGTTTAAGAATATAATAGAATGTATTGAAAATATCAAGCCACTTATTGAGCTTTTTACTGTGCAGCAGATCTTTTTAGTTTAAACCTGAAGGTTTTTTCTCTATTTGAAAAGTATTTGGTACATTTAAAAAAATAATTTAACAATATCTTTTCTTCAAAACACAAAAACAAAACTTTTTCCCCTCTAGCGGGTAAATATTAAGTTAAAAATATGCCGTTTTTGCTGGGATATAGAACATTTTCTGGGCATTCCAAAAACATGCACAACTGAAAATTGACGATTTTTGATTTATGAAGCTGTTGAAAGGAGTGAGCGAATTGTGTTATTTTCACAAAACTAGACTTTTTTACGCGGCACATCAACTAATCACCACGGTACACCAGTGTGCCGCGGCACACACTTTGCGGAACAAAGCTCTACTGTATTTTTGAATTGTGAAATTTTTTGTTTTTTAGATTTTACCCAATTATTTGGTAAAAGGTCACACTGTGTCGTCGCCTCTCGGGATAGCGCTACGTGCGTTTATGAGCTATATGGAGCCTTATGAAGTCGAAGCTCCAGTTTTGCGGGAATATATCGCGCAAGTAAACGTGGTGAAGGATGACGTTTACGACTGACGGGAGAAAATTGAAAATGCGGTGAAACAGCACACACGAAGAAACGCACAGGAAAAAAGGATAATCAAAAAATGGGGATGAAAAAAATACATTTAGAAAATCGCAGTTGAAGAAACACACGTGAAAATAGTTTACTTTAAAAATAGGCACGAGAAAAACAAATAAAAAAACATGGTTGAAGAAACTCGCGTTTAAAAAGCATAATTTAAATGTAAATATTCATGAGAAAAACGATCTTGAAGCATCACAGTTATAGAAGAACACATTAAAAAGCATACTTTGTAAAAAATAAATTGGCATAAGAAAAACACACATGAAAAAAGCATACTTAAAAAAAACAAATAGGAATGAGAGTACACACGTGGAAAAATTATTCAACACAATAAAATACTATGTTTTAAAAAAAAATATTAATAACATCATCATCATCTTCTAAAGGCAGCGCCTTGTTGTGTCAGCCACTTGTCTCTGTCAGTCGCCATCCTCTTGAGCTGCGAATAGGAGGAGACGTCCATGAGCCGCTTCAAATCCTGGAAGTATGAAGTTCTTGGGCGGCCTCTTGTTCGTTTTCCCAAGATTCTTCCTTCGAAGATGTTGCTAAGAAAGGTGCTATGTCTAATTGAGTGCCCTTAGCTTGGCCTTCCTCTTCAAAATATGATTTATAAGCTCTCTTCTTTCTTTTACGTCCTGCAACACCTTTTCGTTGGACTTCCTTACGACCCATGATGTCTTGGTCATCTTCCTCCAACATTTTAATAACATAGGTACTTAAAATATATGTATGGAAGAAACCCACTGTCATAAATATGCCTAAAATGTATACATGTAAAATTAATCTTCTATTTGCTATAAAAAATGTGTAGTAAAAAGTTTGATCAGGAAGGACTTGTATATTTAAAAATATATTTAAAAAAATATATTAATATTTATATATATATATATATATATATATATATATATATATATATATATATATATATATATATATATATATATATATATATATATATATATATATATTTCACGGTTCGAAAACTGGAATTGTATAAAGATAAGAACTTATTGGAGCCACGATAAAATCTATTGTTACAAATAGAACCAACAATTACATAGCTATTATTATTAGACAATAGGTTCCATAGACCTGTTATGTAAATTATCCGTACTACAAATGTAATGTTAATTCAATAAAGACTAACAATTGGCGTCTTACGCAACCACGTATTATTGTACCTCGACATTTATTTATTTAAATATATTCATGTTTCAAATTTTCAGGTATAAAGTATAAGCCTCTGTGGTTCATATGGTATTACCCATACCTTATTTAACCTTTAGAATGCTGAAAATCGATATATCGACTGTGGATCGATAAAGCGCACTAGTCTATATATCGACGATGACACCAGTGTATTTTGCGGGCGAGCTGGCGGGTTGTGTCGCAGCGTGAAACTTTATTTTTAAATGATGAAAACCATTTAAATGATATTATTTTAAAAAAAGAAACGTATTATTTGTCTAGAGAATTATCAATTTTTTATTTGAATTTTACTCGGTAAATACCACCCTTTCCTTAAATCTATTGTGACACGTGTTTTTATGAATTCCAAATCATTTTCAAACACCGCATAAAAATGATGCGGAATGCATCCAAACACGTGTCACAATAGATTTAAAGATATATTGGTATTTACCAAGTGCAACTTAAATTGAAAATGGATAGATTTTACCACAAATTGACCGCCGAATCAATGTATGAAATTAGAGAATTATCTGAGATAAGCATTATCGATAAAATTAAGAAAGTAGTGTTGAGATGGTTTGGACATGTAGAACGAATGAGTGAGGAAAGAACGGTAAAACAAATTTATGAGGCGAATGTAATTGGAAAAGGGAGCAGAGGGTTCTCCCACCGAGAAAAACTTGGCACGATCAGGTATGCCAAATACTTAAAAGTGGTCAGGTTAGGAGTCGTAATAATCGTCGGGTATGTATGACGAAATGCATGAACGCGGCGAAGAATGTTTGCAAAGACAGAGTGGTGTGGCGTTCATTCTCTCTGCCTACCCCTGCGGGGAAGCGGCGTGATGCTTAGTTAGAGAATTATCATTTGGGAACATTTCTTCCAATATCAAAAGTTTTTCCTTCGTAATTGAATTTCTTTTAACATGCTTCAAAAGTAAAAGTATCGGGACACTTAAAATTTATGATTAAAATGTAACTTTGTTTTAAAATCACTATAATTTATATTAAATTATATTAAATTTTAGTAAATTTATATTAAATTTTAAGTATAATTTATATTTGAAGCACTAACTTTGTGATTTTCCATTTTATAATTAAAATGTAACGTTGTTTTAAAACCACTATAAATATTTTATTATAACTTAATTATAATGTCTACCGGTTTCGAAGCTAACTGCTTCTTTATTTAGCTTCGAAACCGGTAGACATTGTAATTAAGTTATAATAAAATATTTATTGTGATTTTAAAACAATGTTTCGTTTTAATTATAAAATGGAAAATCACAAAGTTAGTGCTTCAAATTTAAATTAAAAAATTAAAAATTTAATTCAGGGTCCAGTTTCGTGAACACCTTCTCTATTGAGCTTTACGTGATGGGCGGCATTGTCGAAAATCCTAACGAAAATCGACGGTGGAGAAGGTACGATAGGTATGAAGGTAGGTAGGTACTACAAATAAACAGTTGATTCAAAACAAGTTTCACTTCCTAGAATATATAATAGATAAAACCTCCAAATTAGACCAATTAACAGTGTGTTCTAATTATTAGCTGAAATGCAATTAAACTTTTAAGTGTTTTTTGGAGATATCCACAAATTGATCACTTGACCAATGACAGTTGATAAAATTACATTTTCAATATTGCACATTCAATCCTTTAAATGCGAATCTATTGTATTTACTGTATTCTATCGAAATCTTAATTAAATTTGCGACAAAACGTGTCCAATCCTGTGTTAAACCAATATGAAATCGCACCGAAACGTAACAATTTTACACAAGCTAGAATTCCTGATTGCCTTAAAATCATTTATAATGGAAATGTAACGTTTTGGTGATGACCCCACAGTTGTTGTAGCCGATCGAAGCGTGAAATGTCTATCAATCAATTCGTCTGGAATGCACAGCTCTTTTAGATCGTTTGGAGGCGTATTATGCATTGATTTATACATGAGCAGACGAGTTTATATTCAACCTTTGCGGGAAAGAGTATCCAGTGTAGTTGGTGAAGTATTTAGTAGAAAGAGTGTGAGATGATGTATATCGCTCACTCCTTTCAACAACGTAATATATATAATACTTGATTTTTCAGGAGATCTTTTTTAAAGTTTAAGAATAAATTAAAATATATTAAAAATAAATATCAAGCCACTTATTGAACTTTTTACTGTGCAACAGATCCTTTTAGGTTAAACCTGAAGGTTTTTTCTCCGTTCAAAAAATATTTTGCATTTTTTAAAAAATAATTAAACAATACCATTTCTTCAAAATGCAAACACAATACTTTCTGCCCTGTAGTGAGTAAATATAAAGTTATAAATATGCCTCTTTTGCTGGGATATAGTACATTATCTGGGCGTTTCTAAAACATGCACAGCTGAAAATTGACGATTTTTTATTTATGACGTTCTTGAAAGGAGTGAGTAAGTAAGTAATATGTACAATCAAACATTTATTTGAAATCCTGTCTTATAAGCTCGCAGCAGCTTCCCGCAGGGGTACGGGGTGAGAATAGAACGCCACACCACTCTGTCTTAGCAAACAATCGCCACTTTCACATTCATGTATACCCGACAATCGTTTATTTAACTACAATAGATCACGGAAATGTCATTGGAAGGTTTGTTTATACCTTCATTTATGGATTAAATTCTTATATGGAAGGTAAATGAGCTTGCTATGAGTATTATTAATTTAATGAGATCTATGATAACACTTTGCCTAACGAAATAACACTTATTTTTAATGATATATCGTATCATTATCAATACTTCCAATGTCATTTGTAATAGCATAATAAAGACATTTAAACTTTTTTTAAAACTATTTTCAAGGTTTTATGAAGAGGAAACGTTAAGTAAAACTAAACTAACCATCACGGCGCTTGTTCGCAGGGGTAGGCAGAGAAAATTGAACTCCACACCAGTCTGTCTTTGAAAAAATATTCGCCTCTTCCACATGCGTGCATCTCCTGCCACATAGCTGCCGATTATTCAGACTCTCCACCTGACCACTATGAAGTATTTAAAATATTTAATAACCAAGTTTTTCTCGGTCTTCCTCTGCATCTATTCCATTCGCCTCATAAACTAGTTTAACTATCCATTCTTCCCTCATTCGGTCAGGGGCCGGAATAATCGGCGTGTGCGTATGAGAAGTTGTATGAATGTGGAAGAGGCGAAGATTGTGTGTAAAGGCAGATTGGTGTGGCGTTCTAATTCTCTCTGCTTATCCCTGGGGAAAGCGACATCTGTTGAATAATAATTATATTTTTTTAAATTCTTGAATCTATATATAATCTATATATAACCCCTCCTCTCTTCCTTAAACTTTCTACCTGATTCCCTTTTCCCATGCCTTCCTTACTCTATCGTCATTTTGTTTTTCTATTCATGTTACCCTGTTTAAATTCTTATTTTGTAATTATGCCCTCTTATGTTTCTTTGTTTTTCTTTTTTCTTATCCTTGTCTTAACCCGTTCAAGCATTATCTCCCCACTAATTTCTAACAGACATCAAAAGGTACAAGCCTAGATCGTTCACACTAGTCTGTTTTTTTTTTGGTTGGTTGGAAGATATTGCTTTATAGCAATAAGCCCGACAATGTACACACATATTGTACAAAAAGTTCAAATAAATAAATAAATAAATAATATATTTTATGTTGTTTTAAAATATTCAGCCACTCTTGTAAGCGCATAAAACTGGATTATCTTGAAATATTGTATTGATAATGCATTAAGCATATAATTTAGGTTCAGTGCTGCAGAACAGCGTTTATTATTTAATATAATTTTGTACTTATATTAAATAATAGTTATACATATTTATAAATATATATATATACATATATATATATATATATATATATATATATATATATATATATATATATATATATATATATATATATATATATATATATATATATATATAAATATATATATATATATATATATATATATATATATATATATATATATATATATATATGTATATATGTATATATATATATATATATATATATATATATATATATATATATATATATATATATATATATTTTTTTTTTTTTTTTTTTTTAATGAACACTGTCTATCGTCACTAGGTATTTGGAGATACCTGTTCTGAGGTAGGCAGGGTATGCTTATTCTTTTTATAATAATAATAATAATAAAACCCTTATCCGCACCCCAATGGTGCATAGGGCACTGTGTCTTATAAACGCAGTGTTATCATGATCGTTTTTACTTATGAAGGAAAGGTGATCAGCCCTCCGCTTCAGGTACCAGTCCACGGTAATATTGAATAAATATTATAGTGAAAAAATCACTTATATTTATTTTTACCCCCCTTGGGAATCGAACCCGGGACCTCCAGAACGGTAGCCGAGCGTGCTGACCATTACACTACGGAGGCGGACAATACTTTTTATAATACAGCTTTATATATTTTTAATGATAATATAAAAGTGGTAAGACTGAAATAATATGAATTAATAATTATAAAACGAAAGCAAATAGAGAGTTTAACTAAAAGAAAAGTAAAATCTAAAGGAGTAATTTTATAAAATTAGAAAATAGGATTATATAATTATAAAACACTGACACATAGATTAATCACACACAAACTTTTATTTGCTGCTCCAGCTGGGATCTTCCGATTTTTAGGAGCCATTCTTTTAATAATACCTTCATAGTGATGTCTCAAGGTATTGTTTTATTGAAATGACATTTATTCACCAAAATGCGGAATAAGTCTTTGAGATATTAATGAAGCAACTAACCAAACATCACGCCACTTCTCCGCTGGGGTAGCCAGAGAGAACAGAACGCCACACCACTTTGCGTTCGCTTCATATACTTCAACCAAGCTACCACAAAAAGATTAAAGCAGTCGAAATAGAAGAATGCTTAAAATATCATGGGTTCCTGAGAGAGTTTCTAGCCAAGAAAATTTTCATTGCCTATTACGTACTTGTCCGCCTTCGTAGTGCAATGGTCAGCACGCTCGGCTACCGTTCTGGAGGTCCCGGGTTCGATTCCCAAGGGGGGTAAAATAAATATACGTGATTTTTTTCACTGTCATATTTATTCAATATTACCCTGGACTGGTACCTGAAGCGGAGGGCTGACCACCTTTCCTTCATGTGTAAACGATCAAGATAACACTGCGTTTGTATGACGCAGTGCCCTATGCACCATTGGGGTGCGGATAAGGGTTTTATTATTTTTATTATTTATTATGTACAAGGATTTATATATTTAGTTTTATATATTTATTTAAATATTTTGGCATATTTAGTTTATATTTCTTAATAATGGTATTGGATGTGCATAGTTCAAAAGAAATGTAAATGAAGATGTAAATATATATATATATATATATATATATATATATATATATATATATATATATATATATATATATATATATATATATATATATATATATATATATATGGATATATATATATATAGCGCCATTTTCGTAAAAAACTACCTCAAGGGTGCTTATACAGGTATGGATTATGATATGAAAATGATAATGGGAGAAAATTTAAAAAATATATAAGTGAAACTATTATAACTAAAGAAATAAAAATAAAACATTAAAAAAATATCTTACATCAATTATTTGTCACATAGTTTGTCTATTTTTCACATTTTTTAAAAAATAAGAGAAATATTTGTGTTTTTATTATTTACAAAAATACTTCAATTTCATACTATTTCTGTGAGCCTAAGTGGCTCATTATTAGAAATAGGTATCAAATTGGGCTAGAGTGGGTTCGAACCGAGAAACTCTGACTCAAGGGTCCGCGACACTAACCACGGGACCACAACTCGACAGTCGCAGCATCGGAAGAAGGCGTACATCCTGGCTTGTTAACTTGAGAGAGTGGTTCCACTGCAGCACTAATTCGCTACTTAGAGCGGCTGCAGACGAATAAAAAAATACTATGATAATTTCCATTTCCAACCTTGCTTGTGAAATTTGCCAAAGAACTTCAATAATTTCATCACCCATCACTCGAATTACGACAAACCGTGCACTTTAGGAATTACGACATCACTGTCATATATGTCATCCTATGTCGGTACGGTGATAATGAATCCAAGAGTACGATCATTGCACTATAAACATTCGCGGAATACGTCGAGGCCTTTCATTACGCGATTTTTATTTATTTTTCCGGGTTCATTGTCGTACAAAACTCCGCTGAAACTGGAGGTCGGACAAGTTCAATATTTATAAGACTAATATTATTATGAATTTGACTCTTAAAATTTAAGTAGAGCTCGGATTTTCAAATTGAATTTAAAATTTTAAAAAAATATATACATTTACGAGTACCTACATAAATCCTTGCACGAATGTATTTTTTGTACGCAGCATTCAATTATCGCGATTTCATAAATGAAAAGTAATGTTCACAACATTTTGATAGTGTTCATATACTTGCTCAAAAATCTGGATTATCTCCTCTAATTAGGAGTTATTTTTTACATTTTTTTTGACACCTCAACATAGATGAAGAATAATATGGAAGTCTGGACATTTGCAGGGATAACGACCGTTATTGTGAAATCGCGCACACTGTGTTACAAGTTTGATCAATATATCTAGAAGTTTCAATAATTTGAGTGGTGTGGTTGTCAATTATGGGTAAAATTGGCGAATGTTACACGTATGTAAAGTGATAAATTAACCCAGCCTATGACGGTCGTACCTAAGCTCTGTAAAGCCCAGACTTCCACATTCTTCTTCATCAAAAATAATGTAAAAACGAATGGGTTTCAAGTGACCAGATAAATATGTATTAGGAAATCTCCAAGTAAAATATTGAATTTTTTGGTTCCTCGGTGAATCACTGAACCACGCTATCAAAACAGCGTTATCCGAAACAGCGCAAATAGAGAGAGCGTTATACGGGGCATTACTGTACTCCGTATAATGGGTCACTGTTAATTTTTCGGGTACCCGATTGAGATAGCAATCGTTACTTTTTCCCCATTTATATTTATATTCCAGCTAAAATTTGTTTACGTCAAAAATTGTGAAATATATCAGGAGCTATAAATACGACATACACAATCAAATTTGAGCAGTATTTAGCGTGACTAGCTTCAAATGATCGAATCAAAAAATCGAATTAAGTAATGAGTTATTTGAAAAGAGTCGTTATGAAAAGTCGTTGTGAAAAGAGAGTAAGGTGAATAATCCTATATTGATAATCAACTGGTCAAATAGTAATATATACAAAAAATTATGTGTATTATTCTTTTATTTTCAATGTATTATTTGTAAAAGGTCCTCACCAAAAAGTTACATTTCCAATATAACTCCTTTAAATGCAAATCTGTTCTGTTTACTGTATTCTATCAAAATCTTAATTAAAGTTGCGATAAAACGTTACCAACCCTGTGTTAACTCAATATTAAATAATTAAATCGCACCAAAACGTAACAATTTTAAAAGCTAGAATTCCTGATGACTTAAAATTGTTTATAATGGAAATATAACGTTTTGGTTAAGGACCTCCACATATCGCTCACTCCTTTCAAGAACGTCATAAATCAAAAAACTTGTTTTTTCAGGAGAACGTTTTTAAAGTTTAAAAATGAAATACAATGTATTAAAAATAAATATCAAGCCGCTTATTGAACTTTTTACTATGCAACAGATCTTTTTAGGTAAAACCTGAAGGTTTTTTCTCCATTTGAAAAATATTTAGTATATTTAAAAACATAATTAAACGATACCTTTTCTTCAAAATGCAAAAACAACACTTTCTGCCCTGTAGCGCGTAAATATTAAGTTAAAAATATGCCTCTTTTGCTGGGATATAGTACATTTTCTGGGCATTCCAAAAACATGCACAACTGAAAATTGACAAATTTTGATTTATGACGTTCTTGAAAGGAGTGAGCGATATGTCAAAATAAATAAATAACAACATATTTACGTCAAATAAAAAAAAATACCAAAAAGTAACTAGAAATAGCATGAAAAGTAAATATTAGTGTAAAAAAAATCTAAAAAAAAAACAAAATGGCGACGATTGAAAAACGAGCCAGGAACAAAAAATCCTTTCCCCAAAATGGCGGCAGAAGGTCGTTCGGAGCTGTGTTTTGGCGCGTTTCGCGGGGGCGGAGCTGCCTCACGAGAAAATGGCGAATAGTTTCTCGGAACCGTATCATTTACTCACATTATCACGATATTAAGGCAATTTTCGCCTCTTATACTTGAGAATTATCCAAGGCGTTCAACGAGAGTTCCATAACCGATCGGCGATCACCTCTTGCTAACCGATTCCCATTAATCCTACATCGATATGAACCGATGTAACCTTTTGGTATAGTTTGTTTTGAAAAAAGTGCATACGTGATATCATTGAACTACTTGCTAACGATGAATTAGTCGTTACTGATGTGGTATTGTGATTTAAGGATCGATCCGTTTCTTTTTGCGATTTCTTAAGGCTACACAGAGTAAAGGATACTTTTTTATCCGTCAGAAAGTGTGTTAAAATTTGAATAATGAGTTGTATTTATAAATAATAAATAAAGCAATATGTATGGGAAAATATGCAGTAAAACAGAGAGACTCGTTTATTTATTTGTTTTCTTTTAATGTGCATTAAGTACAATTTTACATCTTCTTCTTCTTTTTGTAAATCCTAAGGATCTGTTTGTGCCTCCGCTTGTAGCTCTTGGGATGTTGACTTCCAGCTGTCTTTCCACCTTTCTAGAGGTCTGCCTGGGGTCTGCGTCCTTCAGGGATTCCTTGAAAGGCGATACGTTGAAGTCTGTCAAATTTTTACATCAATAGACATAAAATATATCTTGTATGGTAATAAATTATAAATATAAGTAAGATATTTTACGTATAAGGAAAAAACCAAAAATTTCAACACTTGGGGGAGTATTTAGTCATTTCATTAGCAGCAATTTTTGAAACATTGTTCTTGAATCACTAGATCTTCACTAGAGACATCTATTGATGAGATGTCAAAAAAATCTATATTCTTATTCATCTATTTTGAGATGTCAAAATGTAAAAATACCGTGCAGTAAGTGGAGAAACCCAGATGTGTGAAGAAGAATTTAGACCCAAAAATGTTGAGAAACATTTTTACTCTCCTAGGAATCAAACCTGGGATCTCCAGCGCAGTACAGACGGGTACAGCTAGTAAGGATTAAAATATGGTAAGGTGGTACTAACAAAGCAATCTAAAGTTGCCCAATACTTGGTTCATTTATCAAACCAAGGTCCCGCAGAACATGAAAAGGAGATCGGATACGTCGGGTGAACACCTTTTCTATATTATGGTAATATTCCAAATGGGTAGTGATACAATCGAGCTGGTTCATTAGGGCAGTGGCCCCCAAAGTGTGGTACGCGTACCCAGAGAAAATTCTAAGAAGTACATCACATTTCTCTTCAAAATACTTTACCTCCTCTCGCCTTCACAAAATTACAAAAGGGAAACAAAATTATTGATAATAACCCGATTTCCTGCATTTTTTCCGTTCATTTCCCGTAAAATAACAAACATTTCTGACACACACACACACGCACACAATATACTACATATATACATATATTCCTAGAAGGATGAAAGTATGCTGAATGCAGTCGAAATGCGATCCCTCAGACGAATGTTAGGCAAAACGATGTTAGATAGATGTTCGAATGGTAAAATAAGGAAAGAATGCAAGGCTTAGACAAGCATTATCGATAAAATTAAGAAAGGTTTGTTGAGATTGTTTGGACATGTGGAACGTATGAGTGAGGAAAGAGTCCAGGTGAAATTATTTTATTGTAAAACCTTTATACTGTAAATTTTTATTGTATTTATTGTGTTTAATCTAATAATAATAATAATAATAATGTATAAAAATTAATAAAATAAAACAAATAATAATAATATTAAAATATTAACATGTAAGTATTTCGGCTCAACACAGGCCATAGCTAAAGAGCCGTAATACATATCGCTCACTCCTTTCAAGAACGTCATAAATAAATATAAAATCGTTAATTTTCAGTTGTACATGTTTTCGTAATGCCCAAAAAATGTACTATATCTCAGCAAAAGAAGCATATTTTTAACTTAATATTTACCCGCTACAGGGCAGAGAATGTTGTTTTTGCATTTTGAAGAAAAGGTATTGTTTAATTATTTTTTTAAAATAAGTATACTAAATATTTTTCTAGTGGAGGAAAAACCTTCAGGTTTTACCTATAAAGATCTGTTGCACAGTAAAAAGTGCAATAAGTGGTTTGATATTTATTTTTAATACATTGTGTTATATTTTTAAACTTTAAAAACGTTCTCCATAAAAATCTAGTTTTTTTTTTATTTATGACGTTCTTGAAAGGAGTGAGTGATATAGTAAAAAAAATGTATGTATCTGTGAAATAAATAAATATACAAATATATTTTTTTAAATTAAAATTTCGTCATAAGGGTACGCGATCATAAAAGTTTGTCGATCACTGAATTCGGATATAACTCCTCGGTAGTATGGTAATGTGGCAGGGTTCGGTTACTCGGACATGGTAATGAGAGTGATTAAGGACGAAGATAAATCAGGATTGCAAAATACGTAAGGATCTGGGCCGGGATTACAGCGACAAGTTAACGAATCAACTACGTATGGATGTGACTTTACTGAGTGACATTTACTTATGTAATTAAAAGCTAAAACTCTATAATGCCTGTTTGAAAAATCCCTGTTATTTAAAGCTTTAAGCCTGAATAAAATCGTCAATGGTGCATAGGGTACTGCATCGTATAGAAGCAGTGTTATCTCGATCATTTAAAACGCGAAAGAAAGGTGACCAGCCTTCCGTTTCAGGTACCAGTCCAGGGTCATATTAAATAAATATTAGACTGAAAAATCACAAATATTTCATTTATATTTGAAGTACTAACTTTGTGATTTTATATTTTGTAATTAAAATGTAACTTTGTTTTAAAATCACGATGAATATTTTATTATAACTTAATTATAATGTCTACCGGTTTTGAAACTAACCGCTTCTTTATCAAGACTGATTAATGCTAAAATACTATCTACTAAACAATATTCAAAATATTTTGACGGTTAGGAATTTCTCATGTGTGCGATTACAATCCAGGATTCGAGCCTCACATACTAATAGAAGAGTTTCTGCTTTAAAAAGCTTCTTTACATCTCACCAATAGATGTCTCTAGTGAAGTTCTAGTGATTCAAGAACAAGGTTTCTAAATTGGTTCATATATATAGAACCTCCAAGAATTTTAATAGTGTGGTTGTCAATAATGGGTAGAATTGGTGAATGTTACACGTGTGTAAAGTGATCACTTGAACCAGCCTATGACGGTCGTCAGCCCCGTAAATACCCAGACTTCCATATTCTTCTTCATCTTTGATGAGATGTCAAAAAATTAACTTATTCTCAGTTTAATACGTGGTTCTTATATTTTCTTAAAAACACATGCAGATTTCACTACCTACTTATATTAGTATTCTCAACAGGAGGTCAGTTAGTAGATAACTGTTCTCATAAATAATGAGATTTATAAAATTATAAAATCAATGCGTTTAAGTATTTGGTATTTAATTAAAACCTTGGACAGGATTATTGTCGATAAGCCAATAAATTAACGCCTTTTGTTGAGCATAATTTGTATACTAAAGTAAGTTATTTCCATAAGTTATTATGTATGTCCGCCTCCGTAGTGTAATGATCAGCGCGCTAGGCTACTATGCTGGAGGTCCCGGGTTCGACTCCCAGGCGGGGGGGTAGAGTGATTTTTTCACTATAATATCTGTTCAATATTACCCTGGACTGTTACCTAAATCGGAAGGCTGATCACCTTTCCTTCATGTTTTTATCATAATAAAAACAAAAAGACGTTGACCCAAATAAAATCTTCTATTTCTGATTCTGATACAAAAATCGAAACACCATGAGCTAATTTCGTTTATTTCTCTTGACATTATTATCGTATTAATCTAAATTAATAATTTAAAAACAATAATAACAAACTTATTCGTCTGTCCATGAAAAACATTGGTGAAGTTATTTTTATCATCATGTTTATGTGATAAACTACTGAAAGAAACCCAGTTTCATTAACACATTGACTGCCACTGAATTTTTTAACGATTCTGGTTTAAAGAGACAATTTTATTTAATCTTGTTATTTTATTGAAAAAATAAGAGTAAAGTAATAATTTAATAATAAAACTTTAAGTAATTTTATTATCTGTCCATTTAAGCTAAATCTAAATTTAAATTTCCTTTTATTTTTTTATTTGTATGTAAAAAAGTAGAAAATGGGGATATTTTGGAACAGGTAGATTATTTCTTATATTTGGGAAGTATGTTTTCAAAGGATGGAAAATTTTAAATAAAAAGATATAGAAAGGAATGAGAATGCTGGAAACAGAGTGAATGGTGCACTAAAATCAGTTATAGCAAATAAAAACATTTCAAAGCTAAACTAGCAGTACACAATGGAGTCCTGGTTCCAACCCTAATGGAGTTGGGTAAAGAAAAATTAAAGTTAACCTTCTTCTTCTCCGTCTTATTCCTCATTGCTGAGGGTTGTGACCCTTGCAGAAGCAATGACTCTTCTCCAGTTATCCCTTGACTGCGCTGCACGTAGCGCTCCAACCACCGAGGTGCCTGCTGCTGCCTTAACTTGATCAGTCCATCGCGTAGGGATCTTCCTCTCCCTCTTTTTCCCTCCAGGCTACCGATCACAACTAGTCGTTCCAGGCTATCCTCGTTGCCATGCGCAACGCGTCCAAAGAACTGGAGAATCCATCCTAGAAAAGTTAACCTGATAAAGTTGAAATAGCATCTCTCAGACGACTGTGCGGCAAAACGGTGTAAAATAGATGTTCGAATGGTGAAAGAATGAATTCTGAGATATCTAATATAGGATTTTGTGTGTGAATTTAAATAATATATGTTTATTTAATTCTGGATATGTTGGTTTGGACCTCTTCCATACTAATGAGCAGTAGAATATACATATATTATTTAAAAATCCATTTCTAACATAAAATTATATCAAATCATGCCTAAAACCTTTACCATAACTTACGTCTAATTATTATTGTAGTACAATAATTAAACTCATTAAATTTTAATTCATTTCATAAGAAAATTATATAAAATCATGGTTACAGCTCCTGCCTTGTTGTGTACATAACATAGAATTTTGTCTAGCCTCACACCAGTCTGATGATGTCGGTTACGATGAAACCCGGTTGCTGTTCAAATAAAATTAATGTTAAAAAAGTTACATAGTTGTTATTTTATTATATAAAATGCGTTTTTATTTTTCGTCGGTATTTTGATGCCGAAAAACGCCGATTTATCGACGTTTTTCAAAGTATACAAGAGTCAATATTTTGCTTCTCAGCAGTCAAACGGTTAATGTAAACAGTATATTAGTTTATACATTCATTTGAAGACACCACGGTCACTAAGTTGATAAGATAATAAATATAAACTTGTAGAATTAATAAAAAAATAATTGCAAGCAGTTAATTAACTAAATAATCCTGGATATTACCAGTATATTCATACTTGTCTTTAAAATTTGACCTTGTGATGAAAAGCCTGTATTAAAAAAACGGATTACATTGATTTCGGTTTATTTTATAGATTGAGGTTATTCCCACCTTCCGTATACTACCCTGAAATGCGATTTCTCAGACTAATGTGCGGTGCATGGTGCACTGAATTCTGTAGTCATGTTTTTTTAAAGAAATGAATGTAGATCTGTGTGTAAAATGGTAGCGAATGGGGGAAATTTTTGAACATGTTGATGATAATTGGGTAAGTATGTTTTCTAGGGATGGAAAGATTGATAAAGATGAGAAAGGATATAGATAAGAAGATTGAATGCTAGAAATATTTTTTTTTGTAAATGTCTGCATTCACAATTCAAATACAAGTGATTTTTTCACTCTTATTACCGGAAGCGGAGGGCTGATCACCTTTCCATCATGTGTTAACGATCAAGACAACAAACACTGCGTTTATATGATGCAGTGCCCTATGCACCATTGGGGTGCGGATAAGGGTTTGAATGAAAAGATATCAAATAGTCAATGATCACGTTCTTTGTAAAAAATGCACTTGGTCATGACTACGGTATATTTGTGTGTGTATAACATATCGAAACGGTATTTTTTCATTGTGGTTCAAAATGGATTTGGAGCTGGGTTTCAGAATGTTCCCAGGTATATTAAAAAGAAATACGAACATTCCAAGAAAACCTTTGTTTTCTCAGAGCAAGTACTACAGAGATAACACTAAAAATAAATAATAATAAATGTGTAACGTTTTCCCGTTTAAGAAGAACAACAATCGACCATGAACTGCAATCGACTGTAACCTTGAACAACTCCCAGTGGTGAATATAATAAATACCATATTTGCGTAGGAACTGGACAAAAAATATCAGACCGGACGTCACTATTTTTCGCCGAATATTTTCAAATTCTCGGGGAGAATTCGTTTCTTGTTCTAATAGAGATGTGACTCACCTTCCCGGCGGTAATCGATTCGGAGCAAGTTCGCCGTTATGACGGGCGTAATTATATGCCAACACGTTACTCATGTTACCGGTTCAAGGTCATAGCAGTTCATATTTTTATTTCGCGATAAAGAAAGTCTTTTTTACGATGCTGATAGTATTTTTTTTACAATTATAACTACTATTGAGTAGATTTATAATAAAAATATATGTATGTCTAAGTTTTCATATATAATAATAAATAAAACCCTTATCCGCACCCCAATGGTGCATAGGGCACTGCGTCATATAAACAGAGTGTTATCTTGATCGTTTACGCATGAAGGAAAGGTGATCAGCCCTCCGATTCAGGTACCAGTCCAGGGTAATATTGAATAAATATTACAGTGACAAATCACTTCTATTTATTTTACCCCCCTTGGGAATCGAACCCGGGACCTCCAGAACGTTAGCCGAGCGTACTGACCATTACACTACGGAGGCGGACAGATATATACCATGCATTTTTTGTAGACTAAAATAAGTCTTCTATCGTTCACCCTTATCTGCACTTAAAGGTGCATAGGGCACTACATCGTATTGACGCAGTATTATCTTGATCGTTACTTACATGAAGGTAAGGTGGTCACTCCTTTTCTTAAGGTATCAATCAGTCTAGGGTAATGTGACATACATATTAGAGTGAAATATCATGAATACATATTTATTTTAGCGTTAACTAATACATTACGGAAGCGGACATGATAAGTTATAATTACATAAAAAAGAGAAAACATTGTGAACTTAAACACGTATAAAAATATTGGGTCACGTTTTGGGTCGATTTTCTAGGGTGGGGGCCAAATAAATAATTTTTACTCTGATATAAGTTTCATATTACCCTAACTGGTACTTGAAAGACAAAACTGATCGCTTTGCCTTCGTGTAATTAATGATTAAAATAACTCTTAATTAATACGATGCAGTGCCCATTGCACCATTTGGCAAGCATAGGGTTAAGAGAACATGCAGAAGAAGAGATGATAATCATAAATTGACGACACCAGTGATTAGTAAGAAAAACTATGCGGATATTACTAAAATGTGTTAATTAAAAAAATAACAATTTCAATGTATAACATACAAAAAAAACTTACAGATTTGTCAAATTGTAATTAAATACTGTTCATTTTGTCAAACAATAGTTTTTATGATATTTTATTTCATTCATTTTTACAAGACTGATCAGAATACTCAAACTTCTTATCGAATCGTTTTCAGATTTTTAGGAAATTTTATCAATTTTGGTTTTCCTTTTATGATTGTTTACGCATTTGAATGTAATTTAACGCATTTTGTTTGAATAACTGGGCGTTGTTGGGGTTGTCGGGACGTAGAGAGATAAATGACAACCCATTCTTAGGTTTATTTATACAAATAGAAAGAAAACTATACAATTAGTTGTATCCTTCAATCAAAATTCTTAATTTATTCAATTTTAATTACAATACGAATCTTTGAAATAGTTATCTGGCAATTCTTTAGCATTCATTTATCCTGGAGTGCGAAGTGTATAGGTCACCGTATTTAATAAACCTTATTATTCACAAATTGTGAATTAAATACCAAGATAATTTTAATGCATTTTAGGGAACTTTATCAAACGCAAAAATAACCCATGAGAGACTAGGGATATTGATATATTAATCATCAATATCGATTATGTGCCTATATTATATAAATGTCGATCATATAAGTGTATAAATAAATGTATTAATATTCCGTAAATACGTATTATGAAAAGTGTGAATATGTGTTTTAAATATTTTTTAAATATTTGGTTAGGCGACAATAATGTAAAGTATCAACTGACTTAAATTTTTAAACAATTTAGAAAAGAAAATGATATTTTTCCCAAATATAAATTTTGAATCAAATATATAAACCAATATATTTTTTATATTTAGAGAATAAAAATAAATGTATGTTTTCATATTATTTACATGTAAAATGTAAAATTTCAATATCAGGTCCCGAAATATATATGACGCACAGATGGTTCAAAAATAGTGATAGTACTCTAAGGTAGGTACCAATGACATTTTATTGCGACTTAATAAAAGAGCAATAGATATCAAAATGTAGTAAAATAAGTAATGTCGTAATTACAGTTTAATTATGTCGGCGGAAAAGCTTTACAGTCGTGTAATTAACCCGTCAATCTATTTGCCTCACTTTACTTTCTGATAACAGCGAATTTCCCGCTTTCCCGCCCGAGAACTGTCAGCTGTCAGCGTCCTTTCCCGCCTAAATTAAAAACGCCCGATAAGCCGGGGTCTATTTGCTCGGTGATAACAGACTCTAGACTTTCGCGGCATTGAAGGAACTAAATGGCAAAACGTCTCGGGTAGGTACCCACACCTCGATTTCGGTATAAAAACATGCCCCCCCAACACTATCGCATCATTCTGTGCGGAACTATAAACGCGAACGTCAAAGTTGGCGGGAAAAGCGAAAATTTTATCGAGACTGATTCAAATATTCAAGTCTCTCGTTTGCGATAACAACTTCAGTATTTTTGTGATTTTTAAATAACTGTTTTGATACAATTTTATCGACATGTCGATGGTTGTAACGTTTCTGTTTTGTTTAGTAGGGATGGTCTTTCCCACCCCTCTCCCAGATATCGATTTTAATTCGATCGATGAAGTGGATCCTGGCAAATTAGATTTTTCTTATTTGGGAGAAAGAATATTCGGCGTTCCATCTGCCAGCTCTGGTAAGTCCACATATTTAATTTTTTTACTCATTTTTTTAAATTTAAAAGAAAAACACTCATTTTTTACCACTTGAGTTATATTTATTTTTTCATATTGTATTTGACATCACAACATACAAGAATATGGAAGTCTGTGCATTCACATCTATGCTCTTTTTCATCCATGTTGAGATGTCGAAAAATATTATGATAAATAAATCGTATAATTGGAGATAATCCAGATTTGTAAAAAATCATTTGGACACACTCAAAATGTCTTCAAAGTAAATACCAAAATAATAAATAAAATTTTGTGATTTTACTTTTAAAAAATTATAACTGAGAAATTAACAGTAAAAAAGTCTCCATTATTTAAAATAAAATTAATTAGCCAAAAAGTCTATCGTGATATTTTCATATTTCCTTAGTAAATCATAAAAACATATTTCCTTAGTAAATCATAAAAATAATAGCAATAAAATATATTTTAACGTTTATTTTCATGGCAAAAAACACAAGTAAGATTTTTTTTAATTATTGTTCCAATCATGTGATTTAGCTAAAATGTTTGGCAAGGATTTGAGAGCTCGCGCTCGTGATTTGAGACTCCTCGTTGAAATTAAACCCGGGACGTCCAGTACAGTAGCCAAATGGGCTCACCACTACGCTATCGTGACGGATATATACAGTGGAAATAATATCCAATCAACGAAGAAATTCAAATAAGTGTATCATTCAATGGGTATCTCACAATTAAAAGCAATTTATATTCGAATTTGATAAGGATTCGAAGCTTATCAAACGTTTTCCAGGAATGCTAAATATTTCGCCAATTTCTTTTATTGTTTAAAGGAACATTTTTTTAAAATGTAAATTAACACACACATTACTTATTACTGCCAAGTTATTTGTAGCCAAGCTATTTCTATAGGGCTATTTAAATACTTGGATAATCGATTAGTTTCTTCGTAATTCGTCTTTCTAGATTATCTGCATCGATGCCTGATATCGAAAATTTTAATATTGAATGCAAATAATATTAAATAATCAAGTATATTAATTCGATTGATATAATTTTTTTTTTTTTATATTATTTTTTTTTATTTTTTTATTTTTTTTTTTATTTTTTAATATTATTTTTTTATTTTTTTTTGTTGATGAGATGTCAAAAAATAATATGAAAATAACTCCTGTAATTGGAGATAATCCAGATTTTGTGAACAAGTATTTGGACACACTCAAAATGTTGTAAATTCGATTGATATTTACAAAAATATATGTACATATCTTTTTTATTAAAAAAAAATTATACTCAAAGTTGTGGTCTTAAAAACGGATAGAAGTTTAATGTATATATATAAGTATATATACAAATACAATAAAAGTAAATACAAAAAATAAAATGATTTAAAAAATATATAAAAATTATAATAAATATAACTTTGTTTTAAAATCACTTTAAATATTTGATTATAACTTAACTATAATGTCTACCGGTTTCGGTTAGTAAAAAAATAAAGTCACTTGAGATCTACCCAAACTTTTTTCCCTAACCGCCAGAATATTTAGAATTTTGTTTAAGTAGATAGTGTTTTAGTATTAATCAGTCTCAATGATAAATAAACGGTTAGTTTCGAAACCGGTAGACATTATAATTATGTTATAATAAAATATTTATAGTGATTTTAAAACAAAGTTACATTTTAATTATAAAATGGAAAATCACAAAGTTAGTGCTTCAAATATAAATTTTAAAAACAATATTTTATTTATTGTTTCGGCATTAACTTTGTGGTAAGACATGTTACAATGATTAAAGAAAACACTTGTTTTTTACCACTTGAGTTTTATTATAGACTACATGTTTCAGAAGTTAAACTTCCATCATTCAGGTCTGTATAATAACTAAAATATAAAATATAAAATTGTTCTATAAATAAGGAGAGGGGAAAGTAAGGGGAAGGGGTTAGTCAAGTGGCGGAGTTTGAAAACAAAGGAAAAAATGGAAAGTAAAGGTGAAGAATTTTGAAACAATAAATTATTTAATAAATTATTATTAGAATTTAGGTTTTTTTGGATTTCTAAATTTTCAAGATAATTTATATGGAACAAGCCTGGCCTTTATATGGAACAAGGTGTAATAATTTTAATTTATGAGAGTGAAATGAGTGATTAGTATCTATTATGTGATTTGCAAATTCCGAAAAATAATTACTAACAAGACCGCTACGATGTTCTTTAATTCTAATCTTTAAATTTCTCGCAGTTTGGCCAATATATTTTTTATCACAATCTCCACACGAAATTTCATAAACACCACTTTTTTGTAATAAAAACAATATTCTTATGTACATTTCTTAGCAATTCACGTTTTTTCCGTCGTCTTCTTCTTTGTATATTTTCAACGACTATCAAGTTAAATATTTACGGTCAGTCAATTCTTATTAGGTATGAGGCAACGACGTTCGTGCTCAAAAGACTCGTTCAAATCAGCCGTGTCTAAATTCTACAAACACGTGTATGGAACTCCGAATGTCATAGGCATTATTTCTATACTCATTTTCATACCTTTTATTCATTTTCTATTTCCTTTCACATAAAGCGCATGTCCTTTCCCTTGACCTCTGTATTTTACTTCACACGTAAATCGTAACTATTTCCATTCCTATATAAAACAACCTGGATCACAGAACTGAACACCTTGTCTTCTCATAATTAATAAATTAATTTATTGTTTCGGCATTAACTTTGTAGTAAGACATGTTACAATGATTAAAGAAAACACTTCGTTTTTTACCACCTGAGTTTTATTATAGACTACATGTTTCAAAAGTTAAATAACTTCTGAAACATGTAGTCTATAATAAAACTCAGGTGGTAAAAAACGAAGTGTTTTCTTTAATCATTGTAATAAATTAATGGTAAAACTTAAATTCAAAATTAATAAATTACATTATTGGCACTGTCACGAATTATAACTATTATATTTCTTGCCAATAATTATACCCGATAACTCGACGAATGGTTTATGTCCTAGTTGTACTTCATCGTTTTTAATTTAAGTTTTTACTTGGTAAATACTATTACAGTAGAACCCCGAAAATCCGAACTAATTGGGTTTTGGCCTGTTCAGATTACTCGAGAAATTTGTAATACAGTACATGTCGTAGTCATACATGAGAAAGTGACCAAGTGTATTTTTTGCAAAAACGTTATCATTGACTATTTGCTACCTTACTAGCTTAATATTGCCCTGAAAAAACCAAAAGGATTTTAAACTTGAAAGTAATATACTTATTGACTTGTTAAAAATGACCAACTGCATTGATTTTTATTTTCTTGCCAAGCAAAAGTGACTTAAATGGCCCTCCAGAACATTTTACAATTTGTTAGTTGGTCACTTTCTCCTGTACGACTACGATATATTGTACTTTACAATTCAGTAGTTTTATATTTCAATTAATTAACTTTTTATGTTTCAGTCTAATATTACAGTACTTGAGTAGCAATACAGGCACTGTAAACTTAAATATTTATCATTAACTTTTAAATATTTTAAAATAAGGTTAATTTTTTTATAATAATTAATAATTTTATGCAATAATAAATGTGTTCTTCATTCTTTCCGTATTAAAAAATATATTTTCTTACAAATGTTTTTCTTTAAAATTTTGATAGAATTTCCCGCGATTTCAGATTTTCGAGGTTCTACTGTATTTCTTGAAAACGATTGTGACTCGTGTTTCGATGCATTCTGCGTCATTTTCAAACACCGTATGTGAAGCTAAGTCTGATTTTTAGAGTATTGTTCTTGGGACGTTGACGGATGAAAAGGCAGTAGGTCTGTTCCTTATTTTTAATTATTTATTATTATATAATGCAGGTCCCGGGTTCGATTCCCAAGTCAAATTATGTGAGTTATTGCAAACAAAATAATATCTGACGAGTGAGTTCCAGTAATGGTCAGCACGCTCGGCTGCCGTACTGGAGGTCCAGGGTTTGATTCCCAGGGGGATTAAAATAAAATAATGTGATTTTTCAGTCTAATATTTATTCAATATTACCTTGGAATGGTACCTCAAGCGGAGAGCTGATCACCATTCCTTCTTGTTAACACACAAAGCAATATTATCTTAATCGTGTTAATGATCAAGATAATATTGGTTTCATGCAGTGCCCTTTGCACCATCGGGTACAACAAAAGGGGGAGGCTTAGTCATTGTCAGATTGTTAATTATGGGTTTATTATCGAGATTCTTAAATGATTTTTCAACTCCAAAATGCATTACTAAGCAATTTCAACAAAACTTCAAATATTTGGAAATTAAATATTTCAAAAAACTCCCTTAAATTAATTTAAAAAAAAAAAAAATCTTAAGAAAAAAATTAATTCCCATTGCATACAAATCTTGAAAAAATATATAAAAAAGACTATTATACCATTCATAATATAAAATATGAAACCATGAGTGTAGGTCCCTCTCCAAGCACAAGAGCTCAGTCTCTTTTTTGGAGAGGCACGGCGAATATAAAACTCAAAGTTTGCCATATGTATAAATGTCTAGAAAATGTATTATATTGTAATTAAAAATGTAACTATATTAAATAAATAAACTTAAAAAATATTGTTAATATTTTTTTATGCTTTTTCATTGTTTTTATTCACTTTATCAAGTTTTCTCGTTGTGTTCCAGGTTTAAAGGTGGCTTCCTGGAGACCCGACTCCATTGAGAATCCCGACGAGTTGGGAGAGTACGCGGAAGGAGACATCCTGTTTCCGGTCACGGCCAGGAACGGACTGAAAGCAGAGAGCACGCGGTGGCCTCGCGGCATAGTGCCCTACGTCATCGAAAATGGATATAGTGAGTTCCAAATTATACAAGGAATTACTTTTTTATCGAAGTTTGTGGAAAATTTCTAGAAAAAATTAGTAGGTAATCGTAAAGTTTTCGATTTTTGATAAATTTTTGATGTCTTTAATAAAAATGTAATGTTCGTTTGTTCAAAATCTTAAATCTCCGAAATCATTACACAGACTCCCTTGAATTTTTTAAACAACGTTGAATTTGCATGTTTTGATGTAGAATACATCTGTGACAATTAGAGGTATTTTTTTTTTAATTTTACCCTCAATTGCAGCGCCATCTGTTGAATTTTGCATCAATACACGCAATTTTAAACATTGCTTGTGGCGGACAGCGTGTTTATCGACAGCTGCTAAAATATTGAATGCCCGCATTGTAAAATTTTAAATATTTAAAATGTTTGCTTCTTTTTTCTTTATTTTTCATTTAACCTAATTAGCCATAAAAACGCGCTTCTGCATAAAATAAATGTCCAAGAAAATACATACTAATAATTGACTCCGACGTTTTTATGCAGATATATTTAATGCGCCTGGCACTATGCAATCTGCACTGCACAAAACTGTGCGCCGAAAAATACAAAACGCATGGCCTCAGTATTTTTTTCATTACTTGACGTCTAAGTGGCTCTGCAATCTATAATAGCTACGGCTTATGCAACACCGCTTATCACGGCCCTACTTAAGCTTTAACTTTTATTGCCTACACCTAATCGTGAGTTGGTCTCCTCGTTATGTTTAAAGTTACTATAATTTCATGTAATTCATGAGTGAAAATTCTGGGCAAAAACATTCACTGCCTCATTATTAATGTACCGCGTCATACGAAACTTTGAAATGATATAAATCGAGGTAATTTATACGATCGTTATTAACCTTAATTAAGTTATAATTTGTCAATTAATATTTAATGAATACTTTTTTTTTATTTATTTTAAATTCTTTTGCATTACATGACATAATTTCAAACAAAAAAATATATTAAAAAAATATAAATATAAATACAAAAAAAGATCCCACAATGGCATGGTCTGTGTGGAGGTATACAATATAATTCAGGCTATAGTAAAGGATATAAGGGTGTAGGTATTATAAGTAGAACTATAATAATAGTGTTAATATAAATTACAAAAATACTTGACTATCAGAAAATAAAAATTATTATCATTTTTTTAAATAAAATAAAAAACTTAAAAATATAAAAAAGATGAAAAAGTAAAATAAAATAAAATATTATATAAATTAAGTTTCACTCGACTGGTGGTGTTCGGCGGGAAGGGTAATTTTACCATTTCACTCGACTCATCGTAAATTGCGTGTAAATTATTTTTACACACGACTTTTGTTCGCATATCTATGTATATAGTATGGTTAAATGTTATCACTTCTTTTCAGAGATGTTTATCTCTATTATGAGCGCGAATCCGCCCGCAGATAGTGTGTTAAAAGTCTCGTATAACACGGTTTCGTTATAGCGCGGTACGAACTAACCGCGTTATGTAAGGGACAACTGTGTATTTACATGTTCAATTGTTGTGTTTTAATTTCTCTTCAGCATCCGATGAAAGGGATAACATCATGAGAGCGATCGCCGACTACCACAGACAGACCTGCATTCGTTTCAAACCACGCACAACGGAATCCGACTACCTGACCATCGGGAACAGGAAAACAGGATGCTGGTCGAGTGTCGGAAGAACTGGTAAGATTGACACGTATATCGTAGTCATACAGGAGAAAGTGACCAAGTGAATTTTTTACAAAAACGTGATCATTGACTATTTGATATCTTACTAGCTTCATATAGCTCTGAAAAAAATACCAAAGGATTTTAAACTTTGAAGTATAATATTTTGACTTGTTAAAAATGACCCTCCTGAACGACTACGAGATATAAATATATATTATATATATATATATATATATATATATATATATATATATATATATATATATATATATATATATATATATATATATATATATATATATATATATATATATATATATATATATATGTATATATATATATATATATATATATATATATATATATATATATATATATATATATATATATATATATATATATATATATATATATATATATATATATAACTTCCAAGAATTTGAGTAGTGTGGTTGTCAATAATGGGTAGAATTGGTGAATGTTACACGTGTGTAAAGTGATCACTTAAACTAGGCTATGACGGTCGTCAGCCGCGTAGCCGCCCAGACTTCCATATTCTTCTTCATTTTGATGAGATGTCAAAAAATAATATGACACATAACTCCTGTGATTGGAGATAATCCAGATTTTGTGAACAAGTATTTGGACACATTCAAAATGTTGTAAATAAATTATCTGGTCAAATTATAAGCTTAAATAATAAAAATTCAAATGACATTTTCTGGCGTTTCTCGTGTGTGTGATTATAATCCAGGATTCGGACCTCACATACAAATAAAAGAGTTTCTGCTCAATAAAAAGCTTCCTTTCATCTCACCAATAGATGTCTCTAGCCTACCCACGCTTCTGCGTGCGTTTCTATGCCTCCAGTCAAGCACCTTTTTCGTCCAAATATTCAATTCAATTCAATTCAATTCAATTTATTCAATAATTAATATATACATTACAAACAAACATTTAAGGCGTATATATTAAAAAAACAAATTAAAAATTACACAAGAAGACTCTTGTTAAATGTGTAGAAGAATCTCGCTTCGGAAAACTCCTTCGGACACATGGAACAGATCAATATCCAATGTGATATTGTTCAACATAGCGGTAGCTCTTCCTACAGGCATAACCATCGGCAGGTTGGTCCTGTGTATAGGAATCTGAAACAATCTATAACAAAAGATAGAAATATCTTCGGACGTATGTCTGAAGATATTTCTATCTGAAATATCTTCAGACATACGTCTAAATACGAAACAAATAATTCACTCGACCCCGACGATCTATTGATTGTGTTTCTCTTTACAGGTGGCAGACAGGAAGTGAATCTGCAGAGCCCCGGATGCGTTCACAAGATCGGAGTGCCAATTCACGAACTTATGCACGCCCTTGGATTCGTGCACGAACAGAGCAGGCCAGAGAGAGACAACTTCGTGCGAATCAACTTGCAGAACATCAAATCAGGTAAGGTTAGGTTAGGTTAGGTTACGATAGGTTAGGTTAGATTGTAATTAGTTAGGATGCTGCTTTTTTCCGTTTTCTTTTTCTTAATACTTATTAGTTACCTAAATCTCCCTGCCTGTTATATGTGTCGCCTACTGTCAAAATCCGCCAGATCCAATTTTATAAAATTTAAAAATAAATACTCTATCGGAATGCCAATTGTGGATTACTGTTAAAATATTTTGATACTTTAAAACCCTGCTAAAAATACTTAAAAATTGCGTTTATTTCAAATTCCGATATATTCATGAAACTTGCCCTCTGACCCATATCGGCCAATCAGGGGGCGGGGATAGGTCAAAAATTAAGATGACGCCATTATCGGTTTGTGTCTCGTGTTTTTTTTAATACTGAAAAAAAAATTCGTATAATTCTCTATTTCATGATATTTTATGTGAAGGTAGACAAATCTTTGAACATAAATGTTATCCGGAGAATTTTGCATTTTTTGTAAAATCGACTTACATGGATCTGGCGGATTTTGAAAGTATGCGACACATACATAAGGATTTATAGATTATTTTGTTAATTTTCAATATTTTATAATCAATCAAGATTTGTCACATAGCTCGTTTAGTTGCCTTATTCTTCTGGTCGTATTTTCTAAAAAAGGCACTACTAAACCTGACAGATCTTTATGTACTATTTGTCTCATAACTTTTTTAACTGCATATTTCACACATTTTGTCCCAATTGAAATATTTTTTAAAAGAAAAATATAAATATTTGTCTTTTTATTTTTTACAAAAATACTAAAATTCAATACTATTTCTGTGAGCCTAAGCGGCTCGTAATTAGAAATATGTATCAAATTGTGGTATAGTGGGTTCGAACCGAGAAACTCTGACTCAAGAGTCCGCGACAAGTAACCGCGGGACCACAACCCGACAAATTGATCATATCGACACTAAATAAGGGACGTCTTGTGTGAATTAGACACCACTAAACCTGATACATCTTTATGCTCTATAGCCTCATCAATTTTTGTCAACTGCATACCTTCTTTCACACATTTTGTCTTCAATTTAAATCTTTCTTTTTCAAAAATTGGGCAAATCTATTACTATATGAGGGACATCTTGAGATGACATCTCATCACATTCACAGATAGAGTTTTGTCTGATCTAATTTGTATCTTGGTCTGTCCGCCTCCGTAGTGTAATGGTCAGCACGCTCGGCTACCGTTCTGGCGGTCCCGGGTTCGATTCCCGGGGAGGGTCAAATAAATATAAGTGATTTTTTTCACTCTAATATTTATTCAATATCACCCTGGACTGGTACCTGAAGCGGAGGGCTGATCACCTTTCCTTCATGCGTTAATGATTAAGATAACACTGCGTTTATATGATGCAGTGCCCTATGCACCATTGGGGTGCGGATAAGGGTTCGATTGATTGATAATTTGTATCTAATCTCTCATTATATACACGCCTTAGTGATTGAAACTGTCGAACTTCTAGAAGAGCTGGTTACTCAATATTATGGATTGATATGCAACTAGGCATGGAGTTTGCTAAACGCATGCGTTTTTAAAACAATCGTGTTTCTTTATAGGTGAAGAATACAACTTCAAGAAGGCTACTGATACCGATGGGTATGGAGTCACATACGATTATTCCAGTGTAATGCATTATGGAGCATACGCGTTTTCTGCCAACAGCCAACCTACCATTGTTCCTAAGGTGAGTTTATTTGCCTCCTACATACGGGCTGAAGGCATTTGAGATGTCGCTCACTCCTTTCAAAAATGTCATAAATCAAAAATCGGCAATTTTGAGTTGTGCGTGTTTTCGGAATGCCCAGAAAATGTACTTTATCCCAGCAAAAGAGGCATATTTTTAACTTAATATTTACTCGCTACGCGGCAGAAAGTGTTGTTTTTGCATTTTAAAGAAAAGGTATTGTTTTAAATATTCTAAATATTTTTCAAATGGAGAAAAAAACCTTCAGTTTTTACAATAAAAAGATCTGCTGTACAGTTAAAAGTTCAATAAGTGACTTCATATTTATTTTTAATACATTGTATCATATTTATAAACATTAAAAACGATCTCCTGAAAAATCAAGTTTTTTTTATTTATGACGTTCTTGAGAGGAGTGAGCGATGTGTGCCATTGGGGATTCATAAGTTGGAGCGTGTAGGGAACATCGAGGTATCAAGCAGGTCTGAGGAGTCTAGATGCTTAGTAAATAAAGTAACTCAATAGCGAGCCAAATGGATAGGCCAATGCTTAAAAATATAACACAATGTATTAAAACTAAATATCAAGCCACTTATCGAACTTTTTATTGTGCAACAGATCTTTTTAGGTAAAACCTAAAGGTATTTAATTTAAATCAAACACAGATTTTTTGAGTCTACTAAGTTGTATTTTATTAACAAAAAACACATAAAAAATTAAATTGTGACAATCGCCTTGTTTGGGCATTATCAAACGAATGTCATGACATTCGTTTAATAATGCCCTAACAATGCGAAACAATTGTCACAATTTAATTTTTATGTGTTTTTTGTTAATAAAATACAACTTAGTAGACTCAAAAAATCTGTGTTTGATTTAAAATAAATACATAAATTAAAATGGAGTTCAGAGCCAATAAATAAAAACCTAAAGGTTTTTTCTCCATTTGAAAAATATTTAGTTTATTTAAAAAAATAATGAATCAATACCTTTTCTTCAAAATGCAAAAACAACATTTTCTGCCCTGTAGCGGGTAAATATTCAATTAAAAATATGCCGCTTTTGCTGGGATATAGTGCATTTTCTGGGCATTCCAAAAACATGCACAACTGAAAATTTACGATTTTTGATATACCTATGACGTTCTTGAAAGGAGTGAGCGACATGGGAGTGCATATTGCGCAAAATCTGTTTTATCTCTATGTTTTGGTATTGTCTGTCGTGTTGTCCATCAGCTATTTTAAATTAAAAGCGTTCGAAAGTTGATGCTGCCTGTCAATTGATAAATACGTTTGTAGTGTCTAGAGTCGATTATTATAGTATATCGAAGCGCCCTTGAGGTATTTTTTTTTTGAAAAGCCGCTTTATTAATTATACAAATTTATTATAATTATTATTGTTTTATTTTTACAGCAATCGGGTGTTACAATCGGACAACGTGATGGCCTGAGTCCTGGGGATGTCAGGAAACTAAACGCCATGTACAAGTGCAAAGGTCAAAGTCAAAAGTAAGTCAAGCCGGCCACCGTCGGCTGCGTATTACATAAGTGTAACACAAGCTTCTAACTTCATATTTGGCCTTTAGTTTTGTCTGTAAGAACATACATTTCTATCACTGCATTGTACTATTACTTATATTTTGTCTATTAAAATCATTGTTAACTTTGTGGTATGGTAATGTAACACTCTCCTTATCATTCATCTTATGTAATACCACTTAAAAGTATTCAAGGTCTAACAAATCTTAACATTTCAACATAGACGAAGAAGATTATAGAAGTCTGGGAATTTACAGGACTCGCGACCCATAGGCTGGTTAACTGATCACTTTAAACATGTGTAACACTCAGCATTCTATACATGATTGACAACCACACCACTTAAAAATTTGTAACTCGTTGAGATATATAATAACAAAATATAAAAATAACTCCCAAGTATAAAAAATATAAAATATAAATCTCCTAATAAGTAGAGAAAACCTAGATTTGTGAACAAGGATTTTGATACTAATATAAGAGTTTCTGCTTAATAAAAAGCTTCTTTACATCTCACCAATAGATGTCTCTAGTGAAGTTCTAGTGATTCATGAACAAGGTTTCTAAATTGGTTCATATATATAGAACTTCCAAGAATTTGAGTAGTGTGATTGTCAATAATGGGTAGAATTGGTGAATGTTACACGTGTGTAAAGTGATCACTTAAACCAGCCTATGACGGTCGTAAGCCCCGTAAATGCCCAGACTTCCATATTCTTCTTCATCTTTGATGAGATGTCAAAAAATAATATGAAAATAACTCCTGTATTTGGAGACAATCCAGATTTTTTTAACAAGTATTTGGACACACTCAAAATGTTGTATATTAATATCTTGTTACCAACGGAATATAATACAATTTGAATATAATACAAATTGTAAATGAAAATACTTGTATTTTGGTTAGTTACTAAAGTGGTAAAAAGCAAGTGTTTTCGTTTACAATTTAATCGGAATTAATAAATAATATGATTCAATTTTTTTAATTTTTTAAAACGCTTTTATTTTAACAAACTGTTTTCACGAATTAAAAATAACAACATATAAAAATAACACAAATAATAATCCATAGATGTAATTTTTTGTTGTAACTTAACACAATGTTTTAATCCGATTAATCTAATAAATAATAAACTAACGATTAATATCTCGGTTCAGCAGTGGTTTAAATTTATGTTACTTACTACAAAACGACAAAATTTTCCGTTCTCAGCTTCCTCACATCCGTTTTCGAGGGAATTGCTTCCATTTTCGGCGGCTAATTTCCGTCACCACCATAGATGATTGACAGCGCACCATAGATAAAAGTACAGCGCGGGCTGTATAGACAATGGCCACGCATCATCCGCATCATAGATAAATGATAACGCGCCAGCGCTCCATAGATATTTTATATCACCAATGTTCCATGACAGATAAACTGGCGGTTTTTTTCAACTGTCACTTTTTCAAGACAAAATTGATTTTAAATGTTTTTTTTTTTAAATAACATAGGCCAAAGAAAAGTAAAGAGCGAACATTGAAAACGTCTTAATTAGTTTGTTAAGTTAGTTTTTTTTATAGTTTTGTGGATATTGTTACCATTTCAAAATACACATGATTTTTGAAAGTGTGTGCAAAATAACGTTTTTTTGGAACTGTATTTTAAATATTGTAGTTTTTTCATCCATTTCTTTTATAATAATTTCATAATTAATTACGACTGGATGAAAACTATATAGGTTCAGATGTCATTTTTATGTGTTCGTAAAAAAAATTATACCTCTTATAGTCCTTAAAATTCTGCTTCAACTTCGATTAAATTGATTTTTTAAAATCATAAATCAAATAATATTTCAAACTTGACCTATTTTGATCGTTTGTCACACGAATCTCTATAGTTTTCACCCGTTGAATTAATTATAATAATTTATACATGTATTCTCAATTTGGTCTGCTCTAGAATGATCATGAAAAAAATCAGTATTATTTATTATTTTATATTTTTTGTAAACTATACTTCTCCAGTACTTTTTAGTCACCCTGTTTCTTTCACTAGCATTTAATGCTTATTTTATTTAATTTTGATTACCGTTCAAATCGTTTGTACCATTTTTCATTAAATAAGGTAATTTTGACACATTAAGTTATTATTAATTAATTTCCGTTTTCCATTAAAATTGATGGGTTTTTTACAAATCGTCAAAACATCAATATAAAATGATGTCGTCTAACCGTAATTTTGCTATTTGGGAAAACATAGATAAACGCTTTGTTGAAAATTTTAAATTCTGGATCATAGACAAAATATTTTTTGACAAATCGCTCACTCCTTTCAAGAACGTCATAAATCATAAATCGTCAATTTTCAGTTGTGCATGTTTTCAGAATGCCCAGAAAATGTACTGTATCCCAGCAAAAGAGGCATATTTTTAACTTAATATTTACCCACTACAAGGCAGAAAATGTTGTTTTTGCATTTTGAAGAAAAGGTATTGTTTAATTTTTTTTTAAATATACTAAATATTTTTCAAATGGAGAAATAACCTTCAGGTTTTACCAAAAAGATCTGTTGCACAGTAAAAAGTTCAATAAGTTGTTTGATATTTATTTTTAATACACTGTATTATATTTTTAAACTTTAAAATTGTTCTCCTGAAAAATCAAGTTTTTTTATTTATGACGTTCTTGAAAGGAGTGAGCGAAATGTAATAAGCATTTTTATTTTGTTTCAAAATACAAAGGTACATATTTGTACATTATACTAACAAATAGTAATTAACTTTTAAAAAGTGCATAGTTTCTAGTGAGCGATAAACAACTTGTAATAGAAAAGCCGATATAAATTATGTAACTAGATTTCATAATTGTTTTGTTAAAGTTTCCATACAAAATGAATTAAAAGTATTCATATTTTATTCTGTATTTACAGCGACAAAAAATGATTTTTTTTCATTTTATTAGGATCAATTATAGATCACATTGTTAAAAATTGAAATCGAGATGATTCTCAAATTATCGAAAATCAAATATTGTTTATTTATTTTTAAAGTGTGTTGTGTATTTAATGTGTGAAACCAAAGCTTGTATTATTTAAATAAATCATAATTATTTAATAAAATTTGTTTTTTTCGTGCCCTTTATAATGCATGTTTTAAATCGTTGACATCGCAACAAAGATGAAGAAGAACATGGAAGTCTGGACAGGGCTTACGACCTCTCAAGGGTTGGTTAAGTGATCACTAAACACAGGTGTAAAATTCACCATTCTACCCATGATTGACAACCACACTATTCAAATTTTATAAGTCATACATATCGTAGTCGTACAGGAGAAAGTAACCAACTAACAAAACGTAAAATATTCAGGAGGGCCATTTAAGTCACTTTTGCTTGGTAAGAAAAAAACATCAATGCAGTTAGTCATTTTTAACAAGTCAATATATTATATTTCCAAGTTTAAAAACCTTTGAGATATTTTCATGGTAATATTAAGCTAGTAAGATATCAAATAGTTAATGATCACGTTTTTGTAAAAAATGCACTTGGTGACTTTCTCGTGTATGACTACGATATTCGATCCATCTCATGACATTCCGTGATTGTGTTCACAACAGCCATCTATGATTGTATTTCGAAAGCTTTTATTTAGCAGAGACTCAATCATTTGTATGCATAGTATTTTACATACTGAATTGTGAACAAGTATTTCGACATACCTACTCAAAAAGTTAATAATTTTCATATATTTTAAAAGACCCCTTAAAGCAATATCCGTCGTCAGGATTCGATTAGCTTAGCTCTTCTTTTTCACACAGACTTACTTTGCCCTCCCGCTCTATTGATAGAGAAGAAAAATGGCTAGATTAATGCTTCAGGTGACAGTGCAAGGTAACATATTCAAAAATTTAGTCTTGGTTTTTTATTCCTACTTTTATAATATTTTTAGTTTTATATAATTACGTTTTAACCTTAGATAACTAAACTATATTTATAGATACAATGCCGTTTGTGGATCGCACAATATTGACATATCGCTCACTCCTTTCAACAACGTCACATATATAAAAAAAACTTGATTTTTCAGGAGATCGTTTTTAAAGCTTAACAATATAATAAAATGTATTAAAAATAAATATCAAGCTGCTTATTGAACTTTTTACTGTGCAACAAATCTTTTTAGGTAAAACCTGAAGGTTTTTTCTCTATTTGCAAAATATTTAATATATTTAAAAAAAATATGAAACAACACATTTTCTTCAAAATGCAAAACAACACTTTCTGCCCTGTAGCGGGTAAATAGTAAGTTAAAAATATGCCGCTTTTGCTGGGATATAGTACATTTTCTGGACATTCCGAAAACATGCACAACTGAAAATTTAAGATTTTTGATATATGACGCTGTTGAAAGGAGTGAGCGATATGTAGTAGCTGTGCGGAATATTGATTTATTGTTAAATGTCTCTTACATTAATTCCTAATAAACCAAACTTAAGTGCCATGTAACCGGTTTCTATTTTTAATAAATACTGTTGATTTAGTTTCACGTTTTTAATTGTGTAGTCCGCCAGACGAATGTTTAGTTACTAAGGATTAAAGAAGAAAAAAATTATTGTAAGGAATCAATAATATTTTCCATTGTACATCTGTATAATTTGTAAGCTCTTTGGCAAGTGTCTGTCTCTCCTGAAAATAAAATAAAATAAATTAAACGATGCATATTAGTCAAATGAAGACTCTAAGGAGCATATCTGGCAAGAGTCTACGAGATAGAATAAGGAACACTATCATGATAACACTGCGTTTATAAGACACAGTGCCCTATGCACCATTGGGGTGCAGATGAGGGTTTTCTTATTATTATTATATATATAAAATTAAAAAAAATAAAAAAGTATATATATATATATATATATATATATATATATATATATATATATATATATATATATATATATATATATATATATATATATATATATATATATATATATATATATATATATATATATATATATATATGTCCGCCTCCGTAGTGTAATGGTCAGTACGCTTGGCTACCGTTCTGGAGGTCCCGGGTTCGATTCCCAAGGGGGGTAAAAATAAATATAAGTGATTTTTTCACTGTTATATTCATTCAATATTACCATGGACTGGTACCTGAAGCGGAGGGCTGATCACATATAAGCTAATTAAAGAAATAAAAAAATTAAAAGTAAAACTTACTTCGATTGGCTATGCACATGGACACAATTCCGGCAAGGTTGTTGACATTGTGACGTTGTAACGAAAACAGCAACTCCGCGTTGCTTTGGTCGATGTCACCATCGGAATTCATCACACCCGACAAGATTACAAAGCAACGAATAAAACACTAAAACACAATGTCAATTAATTCACAAATACAAATTTGGTTACAATGATTAAAGAAAACACTTGTTTTTTACCACTTGAGTTTTATTATAGACTACATGTTTCAGAAGTTAAACTTCCATCATTCAGGTCTGTATAATAACTAAAATATAAAATATAAAATTGTTCTATAAAATATAGAAAATTGTTTTATATTTTATATTTTAGTTATTATACAGACCTGAATGATGGAAGTTTAACTTCTGAAACATGTAGTCTACATATAATAAAACTCAAGTGGTAAAAAACAAGTGTTTTCTTTAATCATTGTAACATGTCTTACCACAAAGTTAATGCCGAAACAATAAATAAAATAAATTTGGTTTATATGTGAAAATTAATGTTTTTTTTAACCCTTATCCCCACCCAATGGTGCATAGGGCACTGCATCGTATTAACGCAGTGTTATCTTCATCGTTACTTACATGAAGGCAAGGTGATCACAAAAAAGTCAAAACATACTAAAAAAATTGATTTGAGTTTTGTACTGACATTTCTTGGTGGAACTGCATTTTATAGAATAAAATAACAACTATGTATTTTTTCCACTTGAATTTTATTTGACCAGCAACCGGGTTTCGTCGTAACCGGCATCACCAGTCTGATGATGTCGGTTACGACGAAACCCGGTTGCTGGTCAAATAAAATTAATGTGGAAAAAAGTTACAAAGTTGTTATTTTATTATATAAAATGCGTTTTTATTTTTCGTCGGTATTTCGATGCCGAAAAACGTCGGTATATCGACGTTTTTCAAAGTAGGTACACAAGAGTCAATAAGTTGCTTCTCAGCAGTCAAACGGTTAATGTAAACAACATATTAGTTTATACATTCATTTCAAGACACCACGGTCACTAAGTTGATAATATAATAAATACCAGTCTGATGATGTCGGTTACGACGAAACCCGGTTGCTGATCAAATAAAATTAATGTGGAAAAAATTACAAACTTAGTTGTTATTTTATTATACAAAAAAGTAACTACGAATAAAATATTTTTAAGGGGGGAAATATTTATTTTTATTTTTTACAAATTGATAAAATCTTTAAAAAGAGTTATGTCGTTTGTGAAATTATTTTATTACCATTGGGGTTATGTCCGTTTCGTCCGGAAAACTTCCGCTTGCGTTTATAGAATCTATGTATGCTGAAAAAGAAAATACCGTTAGTACACGTTGATTGCCGACCTGAAAAGCTGAATTTCAGGAAATGGCCAAATTATTATTTTTCCTTAAACTTAATTATATTTTGTTAAACTTTTTTTTTATAAACATAAATTGTATACATGTCACAATTTTAAACATATTTTTTTTTAAATTGTAGAGAGCCACCAAGCCACCTTGTGTGTCTTGTCGGTGGAGTCTTTTTTAATTCATTTTTTTTTTATTTTTTTAAGCATTTTAACCACACACAAAAAAGAGGGAAAGATTAAGAATATAATAAAAAATAATAAACCCTTATCCGCACCCCAGTGGTGCATAGGGCACTGCGTCATATAAACGCAGAGTTATCTTGATCGTTAACACATGAAGGAAAGGTGATCGGCCCTCCGCTTCAGGTACCAGTCCAGGGTAATATTGAATAAATATTACAGTGAAAAAAAAACACTTATATTTATTTGACCCGTCTTGGAATCGAACCCGGAACCTCCAGAACGGCAGCCGAGCGTGCTGACCATTACACTACGAAGGCGGACTATAAACATTTTACAATTTTCATAAAATTAACTCTTGATCATTAACCCATTCCTTTATTTTGCCTTTATTCCATATTTTATTTTGACCTCTAACCTCCGTCGGCAACAAATTAAAAATGTTCGGAACGATATCTTGCAGTGTTCAAATCCCATATTTATGATTAATTCTTGGGCTAACTGTGCTTATATGACTACGTAAAGTGTGTCTTTAGTTTTAATATTATCTTAGTAGGTTGAACATAATTCGATTAAATTTTTATTCAACAAAAAAATAATACATAACAAACAATATTCAATATTCAAGCAAGAAGACTTAAAGTGTAGAAGAATCCGACTTCGGAAAACTCCTTCGGACACATGGCATAACCATCGGCAGGTTGGTCCTGTGTATAGGAATGTGAAACAATCTACGCTGACGCTGCCTTAGGTAACTATCAGGAACATAGAGACCACTGCTCCGGATAATTTCAGGATTATCGATCGTACAACAATAGATAAAAATGCGTAATCAAATACACATTCCTTCTAGTCTCTAAACTATTATAGCCAAGCATATCCTGGAGAAACTCGGTCGGGTTGAGCCAATGAAAATAGCAGTACTCGATAGAGAAAGATAGGGCACTTGTCCACTACCCGGAATTTTACCGTCCGGCAGTCCAGTTTTACAAAATGAAAGCGACTACAACAGTTTAGCGTGATCAAATTTACGTGCAACGTGTTCACGCACCGATCAAGAGCTCCGATCCGAAGAAAGATGGACAAAAGCCGAAGCCAATCCCAACTCAACTAACGCAGGGCCAAATATAATCATTAATCATTGATATTCAACCTGTGGAAAATAAAGTAGATCTAATCTGATGACTACTGTTCTGTACATGATACTGTTCTGTACATGATCGGTCATGATAAAGTCTAATAACATCATAATTATATCAATGAATTATGTAACTTCACGAGAATGATTTTGTCAGTGCTTGCTAGATAATTATGATGAGTTTACATGGTGCATATGTTATTTCTAACCTACGATCAAACATACATATTAAACACATCGCTCACTCCTTTCAACAACGTCAAATATCAAAAATCGTCAATTTTCAGTTGTGCGTGTTTTCGGAATGTCCAGAAAATGTACTATATCCCAGCAAAAGCCTCATATTTTTAACTTAATATTTACCCGCTACAGGGCAGAAAGCGTTGTTTTTGCATTTTGAAGAAAATGTATTGTTTAATTTTTTTTAAATATACTTACTAAATATTTTTCAAATGGAGAAAAAACATTCAGGTTTTACCTAAAAAGATCTGTTGCACAGTAAAAAGTTCAATGAGTGGCTTGATATTTATTTTTAATACATTTTATTATATTTTCAAACTTTATAAACGTTCTCCTGAAAAAACTATTATTATTTTATTTATGACGTTCTTGAACGGAGTGAGCTATATGTATAATAAGATGAAATCGATAGTGTGGTATCAAAATATATGAATAAATGAAATATGAATTAAATAGTATTTACTACTTACCTGGGTCAATCATGTACGTCGAGTTACAATCCGAAATGATTTCCTCAAGATCAGAATAGTCCATTTTCGCTTTTTCTAGAACCTTCTCTTCATCATCTTCCACTGTTTTCATTACAGCTTTCGTTGAATTCTGATTTTCTTTGTTCTCTTCCACTGGGATATTCTCAGCTTGTACGTTCCGCATCATGTGGCTGTTTGAGTTGTCATCAATATGGCCAAAACTCTCCACGTGTCCAGACACTTCTCCACTATGGCTCAGGGTCATGTGATGATCGTCTGTGTTTACATGATCAGGAGTTATTTCTGTGTCTTCGTGGCCGTGCTCGAATATTGGAGTGTGTTCGTAATCACCGAATGTCGTCTCTTGATCGTGTGTATACCCGTGAACGTGCTCACCATTTGTTGGTTCATTGCCATGATCTTCAAAATATGTTACATGTTCATTGTTTTCATAATGTTCATCTATTTCTGTCCAAACGTCTTGTGGACTTTCTTCATCTGCGTTCCAATTGTATCCATCAGCAAAATATGTAAACCAATTGTCGTAAATACCTTCATTATCTTGAGTCACATGACTTTCTTCTTGTGTATGTACACCTATGTCATGATGTCCATTATGTTCCTTGTCCTTTTCTTCAGTTAAACGGTTCATTGTTACATTTTCTTCCTGCAACTTCTCTTTACTATCTACCATTTTCGACACATCTTTCATTTTGCTCAACAAATTCTCCACTCTCTCTGTCATGTTATTAATCTTCTCCGTGATATTTGTCATCCTCTGCGACATATCCATTATATCTGGATAATTTTCCATTTTTTGCGCCACAGAAATACCAACAACACAAACTGTCAGAATCAAAACCGAGTTGAAGAGGGTTCTCATTTTGAAAACGACGCGATATGATTTCATCAAACTGTGAAAAAAATATCACAACCTGGCTAAATGACTAGGATTTTTATAGACGTTTTTTAATGCATTTCGAACTGACCGAGCTGAGGAGATCGGGAAAATATAACGCTAATGAATAATGTATGTTTTTTAAATGTTTGTTTTTACAATTTTCATATGCTAAATTACATCTCTAATTACTTAGTTTACTAGTTGGAAGCAGTTGCTTTCTTTGGTTTTTTATCGACGCCACCTTATTTCAGTTTGGCTATCCTGTTAATATTAGATCTTCCCTCATCTCTTGTTATCTCTTTTAATTACAATCTCTTTAGTATCAGTGAGTTTTTGACCTAATTTTTCTTCATTCAACTTAGCAAATGTCCTTCAGATGTCCATCTATTTATTGTTTTAGTGTTGAATTGTCCTTTTTATTGCTATTTTATCTCTCAGATTATATGCATTGAATTTGGACTTTTTTGTGTTATTAATTTATTTTTTTTAAATGTATTTTTCAGGTCAATCAATATTATATCTTGGTTTATAATTTAAAAGATTGTTTGTATTTCTTAAGGTCATATAACATTTTATTGTTTTATTGTTTTAAGTTTTTTTTGTGTTTCTTCGGGTCTTATTATATTATATTGTGTTTTAGCTCATAAGTTTTTTTGGTACCTCTTCAGGTTATATTATGTTTTAGATACATTATGCATTTGTCCGCCTCCATAGTGTAGTTGTTAGCGCGCTAGGCTACCACGCTGGAGGTCCCGGGTTCGATTCCCAAGAGGGTCAAAATAAATATTAGTGATTTTTCAGTATAATATTTATTTAATATGACCCTGGACTGGTACCTGAAGCGGAGGGCTGATCACCTTTCCTTCGTGTATTTAATGATCAAGATAACACTGCTTCTATACGATGCAGTGCCCTATGCACCATTGGGGTGCGGATAAGGGTTAGAAGAAGAATGCATTAGCTAATTAGTTTTCTGGTATTTCTTAAGGTCATATTGTGTTTTATAACTTAAAAGTTTTTTGATATTTCATTAGGTCATGCAATATTATTCAGTTTTCTGGTATTTCTTCAGGTTATATAATATAATATTATGTTTTAGCTCACAAGTTATCTGGTATTTCTTCAGGACATAAAATATTATATTTTGTTTTAGCTTTTAGCTCAAGTTTTCTGGTATTTAAGGTCATTCAATATTATATTGTGTTTTATCTCATAAGTTTTTTGGTATTTCCTCAGGTTTCATAATATAACATTGTGTTTTAGCACAAAACAATATATTTACATTTATTACTGGTTTGGCATTGCCTCGCTATACCCAAATTAGTGAAAATTGAATAATGACATAATAACGGATCACTTATGTTGTTAGCTATTGACAGATTTCCAATTGCTTTTGTACAATCGGCAAAACAAGTTTCATTTGATTATGTTTATGATCATATCTCTGTACATTATGGATCTGACACAAATTACAAGATTCATAGTGTGAGAAAGGCGTTTTATAATTTATAAATTTCTATATAATAACTAGGTACCTACCTATACATTTTATTAAGTACCTACATATAGTATAAATCTACCACCAGATGTCGCATGCGTCACGCTGAATAAAACAAAAGACATCAGATAGAAAAATATAATATTCTGAACTGTCAGAATCAGATAGATAGATAGATAGAAAAATATTGTAAAGATTAATTAAGAATAAACTTTAATTAATGTGTGTGTGTGTGTGTGTGTGTTATATTTACCCATCTTTCTATAATTTTCTCTGGTTTCAAATTACAAAACTGTTATATGGAACCTAATTTCATGCTCTGTCTAGTAGAAGAACAAATACACTATTTGATCCATTGTGTACAAGAACTGAAAGAAATATACTGATTGTGTAAAATACACTTCGAAAGCATCCTCTGTTATTCTTCCTGTAAATCTTAACCGCACTCAATAGTGCATAGGATACTGCATGGTGTTATCGCAGCATTTTTTTGATCAATAATTTCATAAAGTCAACATCAAAAAAGCCAAAGAAAGATGATTATTACATACAATTAAAATAATCCATGTTTAAATTGAAATGTTTTCGACTTAGACTTCTCTCTTATGCCTTATATTTTCTCTTTTGTTTAAAAACCACGTTTTTATTTACACAGAAGCTGGCAAAACATCTTTGGCAATTTACTGCACACATAAGCATTGAAATATAATAATGTTTACAACATTTTGACAACATTATAATCCAGGATTCGGATCTCACATACTTATAAGAGTTTCTGCTTAGTAAAAAGCTTCTTTACATCTCACCAATAGATGTCTCTAGTGAAGTTCTATTGATTCAAGAACAAGGTTTCTAAATTGGTTCATATATACAGAACTTCCAAGAATTTGAGCAGCGTGGTTGTCAATAACGGGTAGAATTGGTGAATGTTACACGTGTGTAAAGTGATCACTTAAACCAGCCTATGACGGTCGTCAGCCCCGTAAATGCCCAGACTTCCATATTCTTCTTCATCTTTGATGAGGTGTCAAGAATAATATATAATAATGGTTTATATTATTTTATTTAAAATTTGGCCATTTTTGACTTGCATTCTTTCCTTATTTCATCATTCGAACATCTATCAAACATCGTCTGATTGTACTGTATTTATTGTATCTTTTGTATTGTTTTAATGGAACAACCTTATTTATTTATTATTTACTAGACATATTCACTATTTTTAAGACAGATAAATTGAAAATGCTATAAATCCTTGTACAGGCAAGAATAATTTACGTCGGCAACTAATAAATATATATTTTTTTGAAAACCATCAACATATCTTAGTTGTATCTTGGCTCTTCAGACGGCTTCTATCAAGAATGGAGATTTGTAATTTTTGAAGTCATTCCGTTAATTTTTATGACGGCTTCTATCAAGAATGGAGATTTGTAATTTTTGAAGTCATTCCGTTAATTTTTATGACGGCTTCTATCAAGAATGGAGATTTGTAATTTTTGAAGTCATTCCGTTAATTTTTATGACGGCTTCTATCAAGAATGGAGATTAATAATTTTTGAAGTCATTCCGTTAATTTTTATGACGGCTTCTATCAAGAATGGAGATTTGTAATTTTTGAAGTCATTCCGTTAATTTTTATGACGGCTTCTATCAAGAATGGAGATTTGTAATTTTTGAAGTCATTCCGTTAATTTTTATGACGGCTTCTATCAAGAATGGAGATTTGTAATTTTTGAAGTCATTCCGTTAATTTTTATGACGGCTTCTATCAAGAATGGAGATTTGTAATTTTTGAAGTCATTCCGTTAATTTTTATGACGGCTTCTATCAAGAATGGAGATTTGTAATTTTTGAAGTCATTCCGTTAATTTTTATGACGGCTTCTATCAAGAATGGAGATTAGTAGTTTTTGAAGTCATTCCGTTAATTTTTACGACGGCTTCTATCAAGAATGGAGATTTGTAATTTTTGAAGTCATTCCGTTAATTTTTATGACGGCTTCTATCAAGAATGGAGATTTGTAATTTTTGAAGTCATTCCGTTAATTTTTATGACGGCTTCTATCAAGAATGGAGATTAGTAATTTTTGAAGTCATTCCGTTAATTTTTATGACGGCTTCTATCAAGAATGGAAATTTGTAATTTTTGAAGTCATTCCGTTAATTTTTATGACGGCTTCTATCAAGAATGGAGATTTGTAATTTTTGAAGTCATTCCGTTAATTTTTATGACGGCTTCTATCAAGAATGGAGATTTGTAATTTTTGAAGTCATTCCGTTAATTTTTATGACGGCTTCTATCAAGAATGGAGATTTGTATTTTTTGTCATTCCGTTGATTTTTATAAATCTTTTGGTTAGGTATCTATAATGTCCATTTTTGTGCTTGAACTTGAATAACAATGCTTAACCGTGGAACTGTTTCATACACATGTCGCCCACTCCTTTCCAGAACGTCATAAATCAAAAAACTTGATTTTTCAGGAGAACGTTTTTAAAGTTTAAAAATATAATACAATGTTTTAAAAATAAATATCAAGCCACTTATTGAAGTTTTTACTATGCAACGAATCTTTTTAGGTAAAACCTGAAGGTTTTTTCTCCATTTAAAAAATATTTAGAATATTTAAAAAAATAATTAAACAATACCTTTTCTTCAAAATGCAAAAACAAATTCTGCCCTGTAGCGGGTAAATATTAAGTTAAAAATATGCCTCTTTTGCTGGGATATAGTACATTTTCTGGGCATTCCGAAAACATGCACAACTGAAAATTGACGATTTTTCATTTATGACGTTCTTGAAAGGAGTTAGCGATGTATTCATGCATTAATGGACAATAATAATACTAGAAGCTCTATTATATTCGACATTGCAAACAAAAACTCATTAATTTGAAATCAGTTCCTACCTTTTCAGAGTACCTACTTTACAGTAGACACATCGCTCACTCCTTTCAACAACGTCATATATAAAAAAAAAAACTTTATTTTTCAGGAGATCGTTTTTAAAGTTCAAAAATATAATGAAATGTATTAAAAATAAATATCAAGTCACTCATTGAACTTTTTTCTTTGCAACAGGTCTTTTTAGGTAAAACCTGAATGTTTTTTTCTCAATTTAAAAAATATTGAGTATATTTAAAAAATAATTAAACAATACATTTTCTTCAAAATGCAAAAACAACACTTTCTGCCCTGTAGCGGGTAAATATTATGTTACAAATATGCCACTTTTGCTGGGGTATAGTACATTTTCTGGGCATTCCGAAAACGTGCACAACTGAAAATTGACGATTTTTTATGTGACGTTGTTGAAAGGAGTGAGCGACATATTATTTATTTATTTAACCCTTTGGTTACCAAAATACGATTTATCGGCTTTCGGTACTCTAGCGAGAAATACCGGATCAGTCGGATCTGACGTCGCGATTTATAAAAGTATCAGATTCATTTTGGACATTATACAGTATTAGGGATTCCTTCAGGGTTGTGTAAAATTTGTGATTCATATAAAAAAAATATTTTAATAATTAATACATCGAAATTAAGAATTATTGATCATTTACATCTTACAATTAGTTGTAATATTACAAAAAACATTGAAGAGATACGAGAAAAATAAGCGTATTAAACCAATTTTGTTTTCGCAAAAAGTTAGTTGTGTAAAGCTGTGATATAGTATATATGTGTCGCCTACTTTCAAAATCCGCCAGATCCTATTTGATAAGATTTTAAAATAAATACACTATCGGAATGCCAATTGTGAGTTTTATTGTTTAAAATATTTAACTTAATTGAAAACCCTGCTAAAAATACTTAAAAATGTATTCCGCTATATTCATGAAACTTGTCTTCTGACCCATATCGGCCAATCAAAGAGCAAGGGGGATAGGTCAAAAATTAAGATGACGTCGAATTATCGGTTTGTGTCTCGTGTTTTTTTAAATACTGATTTTTTTTTTTAAATGGGAAAATTCTCTATTTAATAATATTTTATCTAAAGATTGACAAATCTTTGAAACATACATGTTACCCGGAGAATTTTGCATTTTTGTAAAATCGTCGTATATGGATCTGGCGGATTTTGAAATTAGGCGACACTTATAGTACATGTGTATGACTTTTTACAAAAATTTGAGTAGTGTGGTTGTCAATCATGTATGTACTGCCCAGTATGGTGATGTTCCACGCGTGTAAAGTGATCACTTAACCAGATCTCAAGCCCTGGAAATTATCAGACACCCATATTCTTGTTCATCCATGTTGAAATTTAACGTCTAATTTAAGTCTAACGGAGGTTAGAGGTACAAAATAAAATATGGAACAAAGGCAAAATAAAGGAATGGGTAAATGATCAAAAGTTAATTCTATCAAAATTTTAAAATAGTTTATATTCTTAATGTTTTTTCTATCTTTTTTGTGTGTATATTAGGTTAAAATTGAAAAAATAATTTTAAAAATAAATATATAAATTTAACTCCACCGACAAGACACACAAGGTGGCTTGGTGGGTCTCTGCAAAAAATATTTTAAATATGTGTATAATGTTCTTTAAATGAATGTAAACAATTTATGTAAATAAAATTCAACATTTTTCATTTTTATTTAAAAAATTTATTATTAATTAATTCAATATTTTTCTTCTCTCTCTCAACTTTAATGCCATTCATGTTTAGGATCATATCACGTAAAAACGTGATTAAAAATGGCATCCGTTAACGGAACGTGACGTCCACGAAATATTTTATGCCGTGCTGTGTTTATGATTTGATGCTGAAATGCGTTTTAATCGTAATAATATTTTCATTATTTTTTAGCTTATTTTGCGTATTAAACGTATAAATACCACCATTTATTGAATTTTTGAACTATTATTTTCATTGTGTGGTATTTTATCAGTAGGATTTTTTACGATATTTTAGTACTGATATTATATTGATTAAAATAACAACGTACATTATTAATATCTTGACGATTTCTTTGTAGATTTAAATAAAAATGAAGAGATATTTAGCTTTTTTTATACTTGCTGTCGTCTGCCATGAATTAGTGCATTCTCATCATTACCTAGAAAAAAAGAAAAAGGTATTTATTTTACAGTTATTTTTTATTAGAAGTAAAAACCCAAAGATTTTTTACTGTCCGCCTCCGTAGTGTAATGGTCAGCACGCTCGGCTACCGCACTGGAGGTCCCGGGTTCGATTCCCAGGGGGGGTCAAATAAATATAAGTGATTTTTTCACTATTATATTTATTCAATATTACCTTGGACTGGTACCGGAAGCGGAGGGCTTATCACCTTTCCTTCATGCGTTAACGATCAAGAAAACACTGCGTTTAATGATTCAGTGCCCTATGCACCATTGGGGTGCGGATAAGGGTTTGAATGAAAATGATGAAAAAAACCCATAGAAGCAGTTTTTTTGATTTTTAATTCATGTTTTACTTAGTAAATACCACTATTACTTAAAATCTACTGTGACACGTGTTTCGATGCATTCCGCATCATTTTCAAACACCGCGGAATGCATCGAAACACGTGTCACAGTAGATTTTAAGAAAAAGTGGTATTTACTAAGTAAAACATTAATTAAAAATTGATAGATTTTACCACAAAGTGACTGCCGAATCAATTAATGAAAGTTATTGTGATATTTATATTTAAAATATATTTGATAAATAGGAAAAATCTATTCATTTAATGCAGGCCTGACCAACGCAAATAGCACCCGGGCCGCATTATAGACAGTAACAATTAAAAAAAAAAAATACTAGTGAAATAGTTTATTATTATTATTTGTTTTTTTTTATTTGTACAAATATTTCGATTTCATACTTTCTGTGAGCCTAAGCGGCTCATTATTAGACACAGGCATCAAATTGTGGTAGAGTGGGTTCGAACCGAGAAACTCTGACTTACGTGTCCGCGACACTAACTACGGGACCACAACCCGACACACTTTATTAGATTATTTTTTTTGAATTACCTAACGTCCAAGTGACTCTAAAATCTAGCTACGGCTTATGCAACACCGTTTATCATGTCCCTACTCAGGCTTCAACTTTATAAGTTTCATAGCCTATGCCTACCTGTGAGTGGAATTACTCTTTATGTTTAAAGTTACTATAATTTCATGTAATTCATGAGTGAAAATTCTAGGCAAAAACTTCTTTATTAGAACGGAAAGTTATAGGTTATATTCAAATTCGAAAAGGTTGGTTTTTAGGAATTGTTCAACCTTTAAAAGACGCTATTAAATTAAAGTCCGCCTCCGTAGTGTAATGGTCAGCACGCTCGGCTACCGTTCTGGAGGTCCCGGGTTCGATTCTCAAGGGGGGTAAAATAAATATTAGTGATTTTTTCACTGTAATATTTATTCAATATTACCCTGGACTGGTACCTGAAGCGGAGGGCTGATCACCTTTCCTTCATGTGTAAACGATCAAGATAACACTGCGTTTATATGACGCAGTGCCCTATGCACCATTGGGGTGCGGATAAGGGTTTTATTATTATTATTATTATTAAATTATTCTTATTAAATGTCCGCCTCCGTAGTGCACGCGCAGTACGCTCGGCTACCGTACTGGAGGTCCCGTGTTCGATTCCCAGGGGAGGGGGTCAAATGAATATAAGTGATCTTTTCACCATTTATTTCATTTAACCTGATTTTTCCAGTACTGCCTGATCGACGACATCAAGGAACGATTGAAGGAAAACTATGATATTAAAAAGCAAGAGAAAATGTGTTTAGAAGATCCACCTGCCTCTGAAGAAAAACCTGATTCAAAAGTTAGTTATCTTTTTATATTTATATTATTTATTTACGTTTTATATGTTATTTTATAAAAAAAATTATTAAGTGAGTGTAGTATTAGAAGTCTGCCTCGATGGTGTAATATGGTTAGCGTGTTTAGCTACCGTGCGGGAAGTCCCGGATTCGATTCCCAGGGGGGAGTTGAAAATGAATATCAGTGATTTTACACTCTAACATTTACTCGTATTTAATATTAGCCTGGACTGGTCCTTGAAACGCTGGAGTGATCACCTTGCTTTCATGTATTTAACGATCAAGATGACATTGCGTTAATACGATGCAGTGCCCTATGCACCAGTGGGTGCGGATAAGGGTTAGCGTATTAGAAGAAATTTAACTAGTATCAAAAGTGATTATTTAAATATTATTTTTTGACATCTCATCAAAGATGAAGAAGAATGAGGAAGTCTGGGCATTCACGGGGCTATTCTTTGGTCTTCCTCTAGTCTTTCGAGGAAGATCCATGGCGATTGCCTGGTTGAAATATGATCAGGTTCTCTGCGTCCTATGTGCCCATACCATCTCGATTGCCTATTCTCTGCCTACCTATTGATGCATGTTACAATCATATGTTTAATAGTTCAATGATGTTTTTTTTATGCAAATATTATTTTTTCCAGATTTCTCCAGTGATATACATTCCAGTAGCTCCACCTGTAGTCTTCAGGTATCCTTAACATTCGTTTTACTAAGATATGATGACGGTGTACTAATTAGTAACAAAAAAAAGTTGTTATGAAAACAGAGAAGAGATATATTTATTTATTTATTTATTGAACGGCTGAAGCCTTTAAAGTAATACATATAATACATATATACAGTATCTAATACAAAAATAAAAATACACTAATGAATAACAAAAAGTCTTGTAACAAATAGTCTTAAAACATAAAATCATAATTAAAAAAATATGATAACAAGTAGTAAGCACTAGTAAATACACGTGTCCTTCAAACACTATCGGCGAGCAGTAAGAGAGAGTGAAACACAACGTTTAAATTTATCCATTATAACATGGAGAAGAAATGCTGAGAAAGTACAGATTTCAAGGAGGATAACAATATATTAAATTAATCAACACTTTCAAAAGCATTGGCTAACGTGTGAAGCTGCGGAACCGGAGAGTACATGGCATAGTTTGCATTATGTACAAATACTGCGAATACAGATTTTTGCCTAGTACATCTTTGGCGCACGCTAAGCTTTATTTGGTTTAGGAGATCAGGGCTGTCCAAAAAATTGTTAATAATTTTATATAACAGACCAGATCAGTGATTTCCCTTCTATCACTTAGATTTATCAATTTTAAGCCGCTTCATTATACAATTATAATCTAACTCGACAATGGGTATATATGTCTTCAACATTCTTTGTATCATTCATCATTCACTTTGTGTAATGAATAATACTTACTCTACTTAACTCTACTTCGGGATGACTGGCTTTAGAATAATTATTCCATCATCAGGTTAACTATTGACCAACCTATAAGTGACCTGGTTTTTAAGTGATATTACGCAACGTGAACGATGAATGATAAGGTGAGTGTTATATTACCATACTACAAAGTTAACCACGCTTTAAGTATACAAAACAAATTTTTATCTTCATCTTATTTTAAATTTGCAAAAAAAAGAAAAAAAATTATGCACGTCTGTAACATACACATTTTATTTAATAAAATAATTATTACATTAGGGAGGCGGTATTTTTTTCCACATATATTTCATTTTCCTGGTAACCGGGTTTCATCGTTACCGATATCATTATACTGTTTTAAGGCTAGAGAAAATTCTATTTTATCTGAAGGAAAACTTTAAATTCATTTCGTCGGAAATATATATGTAAAATCATGGTTTTCTACCCCTGCCTTGTAGTGTTAAAACATAAAAAATTGTTATATTGTAACTATAAACATTATTATTCTATATAATTGCAAATAAATTCCAATAATGTAAAATATATTATATATTAAACACAAAACTATTGGAGAAATTGAACAAACAATTTTATGTTTTGAATATTGAAAGCATTAACTTTGTGGATCATATTGATATATTATTTCGAGAAATAAAAATACTTTGTGTTCTGATCCACTCACATTTTTATTAACCAACTAGTTTCGGCAACAATCTGTTGCCCTCTTCAGGGTTACATGTATTACATAAGTAACTCTTCAGGGTTACATTTGTTACATTTGTTACATTTATTACATAAACAATTTTAATTCGACAGATGTTTGAAGTCTTATAGAAACCGAGCAATTAATAGAAAGGGAATATGGAAGTGTTTAAAAATTTACAGGACTTACGACTTCCAGTTGAAAACCCTATAAATTCCCAATATTCATATGTTTTGTACCTTTATTTTAGACTGATTCGTTTTCAATAAAAAATATTTGTAGTTGGTGAATTAACATTTTTTCTTGTTTCAGTGAACACTGTCAGGAACCCCCGAGACCTCATGATCAGTAAATTTTTCAGATAATTTGTACATTATTAAAATATATGTGTGTCCGCCTCAGTAGTGTAATGGTCAGCACGCTCGGCTACCGTTCTGGAGGTCCCGGGTTCGATTCCCAGGGGGGTTTAATAAATATAAGTGATTTTTTCACTGTAATATTTATTCAATATTACCCTGGATTGGTACCTGAAGCGGAGGGCTGATCACCTTTCCTTCGTGTGAAAACGATCAAGATAACACTGTGTTCATATAAGGCAGTGCCCTATGCACCATTGGGGTGCGGATAAGGGTTTAAAAAAATATATGTATTAAATTAATAAGTGTATATTATTAAAAATGAAATAAAATCTAAGAAAAAAACACCTGGTTTTTTAAACTTACACATTTCTCTTTTGGTCACAAGAACTGATTATTACGCAATAAAGTTGCACAACCTGTTTCTATTATCCTAAAAGTCGTTAAATTATTAAACTAAGTATGAAGAGTATTTATATGTTTCAATACCCAATTATTATACATTACGGAGGCGGACAAAGTGTTAATATCCGCCTCAGCACGCTCGGCTACCGTTCAGGAGGTCCCGGGTTCGATTCCTGGGAGGGTCGAATAAATTTAAGTCATTTTTTTACTCTAATATTTACAACATTTTGAGTGTGTCCAATACTTGTTCACAAAATCTGGATTATCTCCAATTACAGGAGTTATTTTCATATTGTTTTTTGACATCTCATCAAAGATGAAGAAGAATATGGAAGTCAGAACAAGGTTTCTAAATTGGTTCATATATAAAGAACTTCCAAGAATTTGAGTAGTGTGGTTGTCAATAATGGGTAGAATTGGTGAATGTTACACGTGTGTAAAGTGATCACTTAAACCGATGACGGTCGTCAGCCCCGTAAATGCCCAGACTTCCATATTCTTCTTCATCTTTGATGAGATGTCAAAAAATAATACTCTAATATTTATTCAATATTACCCTGGACTGGTACCTGAAGCGGAGGGCTGATCACCTATTCTTCATGTGTTAACGATCATGTTAACACTGCGTTTATATGATGCAGTGCCCTATGCACAATTGAGGTGCAAATAAGGGTTCGACATACACTAATCAGAAACTTCTCAGCATTTCCTCATTGCTGGAAAAACCGGAATGTTGACTATCGTCAACAGAAATCCCGTTCCACTAGAAGAGGGTTCGGCATTTTGTGTCCTAGCTTGGTTTATGGTACCACTTTCCCTCACTAGTTTTATTATGTATGATACCAGCTCTCGTGACAGTTCCTTATGAACTATCACGGATCTGATGTCGGATAGGTCCTCACCCAGGCTCCTGCAACGCGCCTCCAGCTGTTGTCTTTGAAAGCTGAAAAGGGGGCAAAGCACTAACAGGTGAGGGACATATTGAGGTGTCTCATCATCACACGTACAGCTGTCGATCGTGTACCCCTTTTTATTTATTACGTAATAAAAAAGATTTAAAAATATATAAATTACCATCAAAATAAAGTTTAAAAATCAGTCGAATTGTGACAAATCGCTCACTCCTATCAACAAAATCATATATAAACTCTCATGGATAAATACTATGTCTGCTCGTGTATAAATCAATGCTTAATACGGCTCCAGAGCAGCGGTGGGCTGCAGGGGACTCAGAGGGGCTCGCACGAGCCCCTTGTTAAATTTGACTTGGGCCGGCGAGCCCCTGGTTAAATTACGAGAAATCAATATTTTCTGATTAAATCAGTACGTAAATTTTCTACCATAAAATAATAAGTCATATCTATATTTTGTCATTTGATGTGCATTTTAAGTACTTTTTATTTTATTATTTTTAATTATTATGTATTTTGGATAGTTGAAACGAAATTATACGCCTCCCCCTCACCCCACCCCCCTTTGCCCTCTACTCGCGAGCCCCTTGTTAAAAAATTGGCAGCCCACCCCTGCTCCAGAGTATCTAAAGGAGCTGTACATTTATCTTCAATAGTTTTATAGCCTATACCTACTGGAGTGTGGGTTTATTTATTCATTTTTTAAAAACATATTATATACATAAGTCACATATCGCTCACTCCTTTCAAGAACGTCATAAATCAAAAATCGTGAATTTTGAGTTGGGCATGTTTTCGGAATGCCCAGAAAATGTACTATATCCCAGCAAAAGAGGCATATTTTTAACTCAATATTTACCCGCTACAGGGCAGGAAATGATGTTTTTGCATTTTAAAGAAAAGGTATTGTTTAATTTTTTTTTTAAATATACTTAATATTTTTCAAATGGAGAAAAAACCTTCAGGTTTTACCTAAAAAGATCTGTTGCACAGTAAAAAGCTCAATCAGTGGCTTGATATTTATTTTTAATACATTGTATTATATTTTTAAACTTTAAAAACATTCTCCTGAAAAATCAAGTTTTTTGATTTATGACGTTCTTGAAAGGAGTGAGCGATAAGTCACATATATAATATTCCCGATGAGTAATTTCTATTTCTCGTTTTGGGACATGGGATTAAGGTTAACAAGACTGAAACACAAATAATAAAGTAATTAAAAAAGATATTTTTAAATGACCAAAAGTAATACATGGCCAAATATAAAAATAACAAACAGGTATAATAAAAAGGCACAAGAAGCATATTTAAAAGAAATAAATGAGAAAAACGCAAGGTAAGAAGCATATTCAAAATAAACAAATGATAAAATACAAAAAATGAGAAAATATAACAAATGAGAAAAAAAACATAAGGTAAAAGCAAAATAAGAAAATATGACAAAACACTACATACTTATATATCTCTCCATAAAGTATCTTTTCAGATCATTTATTTTGGATCCCCGAATGGGTTCTATTTTATATATCGCTCACTCCTTTCAAGAACGTCATAAATCAAAAATCGTCAATTTTCACTTGTGTATGTTTTCGGAATGTCCAGAAAATGTACTATATCCCAGAAAAAGAGGCATATTTTTCACTAAATATTTACTCACTACAGGGCAGAAAGTGTTGTTTTTGCATTTTGAAGAAAAGGTATTGTTTAATTATTTTTTAAATATACTAAATATTCTTAAAATGGAGAAAAAATCTTCAGATTTTACCGAAAAAGATCTGTTGCGCAGTAAAAAGTTCAATAAGTGGCTTGATATTTATTTTTAATACATTGTATTATATTTTTAAACTTTAAAAACGTTCTCCTGAAAAATCAAGTTTTTTGATTTATGACGTTCTTGAAAGGAGTGAGCGATATGTCAGGCAGCTGGTTAATTTGGGTATAGGCAATATATTTTAAGGACCGTACTCCAAATTTAGTAGTGTTTATCGGCTCCACATGTATTTTGTTATGTCCTCGTGTATTATGATTATGAATTTCTTTGTTAAAAATCGGTTTGGTGTTGCTGTGAGTCGTTTTAAACATTATTTGAATCATTGTATTTGTAATCTCATGAGTTGTTGGAATGTCAAAAGGTATTATGTTGGTGCTCAAATAAATGTCTTTTAGATGAGCGGTGTACGGCAGACGAAATGTATTTCTAATAGCTCCATTTTGTATAACTTGTATTTCGAAAATTCTCTTCTTTATTGTGAAACCCCAGATACAAATCTCTAAGGCTAAATCATTAATAAAAAGCTTCTTTACATCTCACCAATAGATGTCTCTAGTGAAGTTCTAGTGATTCAAGAACAAGGTTTCTAAATTGGTTCAGATATATAGAACTTCCAAGAATTTGAGTAGTGTGGTTGTCAATAATGGGTAGAATTGGTGAATGTTACACGTGTGTAAAGTGATCACTTAAACCAGCATAGGCTGGTTTAAGTGATAAAAACCGTCATAGGACGGTCGTCAGCCCCGTAAATGATAAAAGACTTCCATATTCTTCTTCATCTTTGATGAGATGTCAAAAAATAATATGAAAATAACTCCTGTAATTGGAGATAATCCAGATTTTGTGAACAAGTATTTGGACACACTCAAAATGTTGTAAATAAATTATCTGGCCAAATTATAAGCTTAAATAATAAAAATGAAAAAGGTATTTTCTGGCGTTTCTCATGTGTGTGATTATAATCCAGGATTCGGATCTCACATACTAATATAAGAGTTTCTGCTTAGTAAAAAGCTTCATTACATCTCACCAATAGATGTCTCTAGTGAAGTTCTAGTGATTCAAGAACAAGGTTTCTAAATTGGTTCATGTATATAGAACTTCCAAGAATTTGAGTAGTGTGGTTGTCAATAATGGGTAGAATTGGTGAATGTTACACGTGTGTAAAGTGATCACTTAAACCAGCCTATGACGGTCGTCAGCCCCGTAAATGCCCAGACTTCCATATTCTTCTTCATCTTTGATGAGATGTCAAAAATAAAATGTCTTTTACATGAGCGGTGTACGGTAGACGAAATGTATTTCTAATAGCTCCATTTTGTATAACTTGTATTTCAAAAATTCTCTTTGTTGTGAAACCCCAGATATAAATCTTTAAGGCTTAATCATTACGTTTGTTTACTTTAAATTCATGTAATTCGTGAGTGAAAACACTCGCTATCAAATGCATCAAAATTTTACGCGACATTTTCAAACGTGCTTGACCAAAAATTTGCTGACGATGTTACACACATCATCGTAATACGAAAAAACACGACAAAATTTCTAGATACGCTCAAATACGTGAGCCAATGTGTCATTCTGAATAAAAAGTACGTGAAGGTATCTTGATTTTCAAATGATAACGTGGCAATTTACTGATTTTTTTGGTATTTAAATCATACGCGAAGGGAGATGATTCCAGAGTTATAGTTGAATTGTTGCCAGTGAGTGCTTTACGATGGATATAAGAAAAAAGAAGTTCGCTGTGTTTTGCATTTTATTCCTCAATGTAAGTTTATTTTATTTATTTATTTATTTATTTATTTATTTATTTATTTATTTAAACTTCATGTACAGAAAATAAAAAGTACATTGGCGGGCTTATTGCTAAAAAGCAATATCTTCCAACCGACCAAAAACGGACAAGTGATATTGATCAAAACGTTTGATACCATATATAGCCGTTTGCAATCAGAGGGTAGATAGTACTTGAACATTTAAAAAAAACATAAATTACAAATTGACATTTAAAAAAAACATAAATTAACAAAAGACGATAATAAGGAGGGCAAAGGGAAAAGGGAGTTTAGGGAAGGAGGTAGAGGGAAAAACTAAGGGAGGAGGTTTGATGGACAGTTAGGGTACTAATGACAGATAGTAATGTCTCAGACGTTTTTAAAAGTTAATACATATTAGATAATAGATGAATAGATTTTATCAAAAAACTAAAAAACCAAAAGATGAAAATGAAAAGAAAAAAATAACTAAAAAGTATTCTAGGATTCTAATTTTTTCTAGGATTCTAATATTTTGCATATTAAAAGCATTGTTGACTTTGTGGTATGGTAATATTACATTCTCCTTATCATTCATTGTTCACTTTGTGTAATACCACTTAACCTGACACTACCTGACTGACATTTGACTTGAATATCTGTTATGGGCTGTTTTCATGGAATGGTTTTTCCGAAACCGATAGTCATGAAGTAGTGTTTTTAAGTAGTATCACACAAAGTGAACGATGAATGATAAGGAGAAAGTTCAGTGTAAGTGATGGTCCGTCTCCATACTGTAATGGTCAGCACGATCGGCTACCGTTCTGGAGGTCCCGGGTTCGATTCCCAAGGGGGGTAAAATAAATATTAGTGATTTTTTCACTGTAATATTCATTAAATAATACCCTAGACTGGTACCTGAAGCGGAGGGCTGATCACCTTTCCTTCATGTGTAAACGATCAAGATAACACATATGACGCAGTGCCCTATGCACCATTGGGGTGCGGATATGGGTTTTATTATTATTATTCAATGTAAGTATTTCAAAATTTTATCGTTTTTTTGCCGATACATTTTATAAACTTTATTAAATAAAATTCACGAGATTGATGACTTTGCGGTTGTCAATTAGAGGTAGAATGGTGAATGTTACACTTGTGTAAAGTAATCATTTGACTAACCTATGACAGGTCATAAGTCCTGTAAATACCCAGACTTCCATATCGCTCACTCCTTTCAAGAACGTCATTAATCAAAAAACTTGATTTTTCAGGAGAATTTTTTTATTGTTTAAAAATATAACACAATGTATTAAAAATAAATATCAAGCCACTTATTGAACTTTTTACTATGCAACAGATCTTTTGAGGTAAAACCTGAAGATTTTTGCTCCATTTGAAAAATATTTAGTTTTAAAAAAAAAATATTAAACAATAACTTTACTTCAAAATGCAAAAACAACACTTTCTGCCCTGTGGCGGGTAAACATTAAGTTAAAAATATGCCGCTTTTGCTGGGATATAGTAAATTTTCTTGGCATTCCGGAAACATGCACAACTGAATATTGACGATTTTTGACTTATGTTCTTGAAAGGAGTGAGCGATATGTGTTCCTACTTTCAAAATCCGACAGATCCATGTTAGTCGATTTTAAAAATGCGAAATTCTCCGGGTAACATTTATGTTTTAAATATTTGTCTATCATTAGATACAATATTGTGAAATAGAGAATTTGCCTATTTTTATGGATTTTTTTCAGTATTTAAAAAAAACACGAGACACAAACTGATAATGACGTCATCTTAATTTTTGACCTATCCCCGCTCTCTGATTGGCCGATATGGGGCAGAGGGCAAGTTTCGTGAATATAGCGGAATTTGAAATACAACGCTGTTTTTAAGTATTTTTTAGAAGGGTTTTCAAGTATATAAATATTTTAAACAATAAAACCCTCAATTGGTATTCCGATAGAGCATTTATTTTAAAATCGTATATAATTGGATCTGGCGAATTTTTAAACTAGGCGACACATATCGTAGTCATACAGGGGAATGTGACCAACTTACAAAACGTAAAATGTTCAGGAGGGCTATTAAAGTCACTTTTGCTTGGCAAGAAAATTAAAATCAATGCAGTTAGTCATTTTTACTAAGTCGATTTATTATACTTCTAAGTTTAAAATCCTTTGGGATTTTTTCAGGGCAATATTAAGCTAGTAAGATATCAAATAGTCATTAATCACGTTTTTGTTAAAAAAATGCACTTGGTCACTTTCTCCTGTATGACTACGATATTCTCCTTCATCTACATATGTTGAGATGTCAAAAAAAAGTTCCATAGGACCGGCCGTTCATTGAAGGTGTACTTTGTTTTATATTATTTATACCTCTCACGTGAAATACCAACATTACATTTTTCGTTTCATAGGTTTTGCCATCTTCACACTTTTTGAAAAAGCCTAAGAGTAACATAACTTGTCTGACATTATTAAAGTCATTGACATCAATTCTAATTCATCAACACTTTTTTTTTCTTTTCAGGTACTTGGATATTCAGATGCCCGAACCTCTCGCCTCTGGGACATTGAAAACAAGGGCAATCCCTCACAAGCGGAAGATGAGTGTTCTAGTTTACCACCGAAACCTGATGATGGAAACAATTCCACCGAGAGTGAGGAGTTGTACCACACTCATCTGGCGGCCTACCACCAGTGGCTCCAGCTATGGAAGAACTGGGTGCAAAACAGAAACTCAGAGATGAAGGTGTTAGCCAACAGAGTGGACCAGAACAACGCTGATTCTAGAGACTTGAAGACTAGAATTGAAGATGGTGACAGCAAGAATGCAACAGACTCGTCGTCCCCTAACAAACAAATTATTTATCCCATATTGTCCCCGAAAACCCAAAAGGTCTTGTTCTATCTACCAGGTAGTCTTCTTCCAAGCAATGGACCTCCGAAATCAGAATCTATGAATATATTAATCAATCCTATATTTTCGTATCAAGTTATAACTGACCCGAATATCACAAATGTTCAACAGTCGCCTCCAGAAATCATTCCTCAACCGCATCCAAATGATTTCGAAGTCTATCTGTCAGAAGTTTATGCTGTGATCGCATCTGATACTAATTCAACCGTATATTACGCTCCTGAAATTAATCCGAATCATCGCGATCCTAATTTGATCTCCCTGTCCTTTTTAACCAATCCGAAGGTAGTCTTAAAAGTAAAGGTTCCTGAAAAATTGGATGCAACTACTGAGAAACCTAATGCTACCGCTACTGACAAACCTAAGGGTGATAAATCGAATACTGATAAACCGGCGACAACAGAAACACCTAAAGTAACTACTCCGAAATCGAAAAAGGATACGACAACCAAAACACCTAAAGATAATACTGAAGCAACAACAAAGTCGGATAAACCTAAGACAACCAAAACACCTAAAGATAATACTGAAGCAACAACAAAGTCGGATAAACCTAAGACAACCAAAATACCTAAAGATAATACTGAAACAACAACAAAGTCGGATAAACCTAAGACAACCAAAACACCTAAAGATAATACTGAAGCAACAACAAAGTCGGATAAACCTAAGACAACCAAAACACCTAAAGATAATACTGAAGCAACAACAAAGTCGGATAAACCTAAGACAACCAAAACACCTAAAGATAATACTGAAGCAACAACAAAGTCTGATAAACTTAAGACAACCAAAACGCCTAAAGATAATACTGAAGCAACAACAAAGTCGGATAAACCTAAGACAACCAAAACACCTAAAGATAATACTGAAGCAACAACCAAGTCGGATAAACCTAAGACAACCAAAACACCTAAAGATAATACTGAAGCAACAACAAAGTCGGATAAACCTAAGACAACCAAAACACCTAAAGATAATACTGAAGCAACAACAAAGTCGGATAAACCTAAGACAACCAAAGCACCTAAAGATAATGCTGAAGCAACAACAAAGTCGGATAAACCTAAGACAACCAAAACACCTAAAGATAATACTGAAGCAACAACAAAGTCGGATAAACCTAAGACAACCAAAACACCTAAAGATAATACTGAAGCAACAACAAAGTCTGATAAACTTAAGACAACCAAAACGCCTAAAGATAATACTGAAGCAACAACAAAGTCGGATAAACCTAAGACAACCAAAACACCTAAAGATAATACTGAAGCAACAACAAAGTCTGATAAACTTAAGACAACCAAAACGCCTAAAGATAATACTGAAGCAACAACAAAGTCTGATAAACCAAAGACAACCAAAGCACCTAAAGATAATACTGAAGCAACAACAAAGTCGGATAAACCTAAGACAACCAAAACACCTAAAGATAATACTGAAGCAACAACAAAGTCGGATAAACCTAAGACAACCAAAACACCTAAAGATAATACTAAAGCAACAACAAAGTCTGATAAACTTAAGACAACCAAAACGCCTAAAGATAATACTGAAGCAACAACAAAGTCGGATAAACCTAAGACAACCAAAACACCTAAAGATAATACTGAAGCAACAACAAAGTCGGATAAACCTAAGACAACCAAAACACCTAAAGATAATACTGAAGCAACAACAAAGTCTGATAAACCTAAGACAACCAAAACACCTAAAGATAATACTGAAGCAACAACAAAGTCTGATAAAAATGAGACAACTAAAACACCTAAAGGTACCACATCGGTGACATCGAAGACTGAAAAGACAACCGAAAACCCCAAAGGTACGACACCGATTACAACAAAGTCTGACAAATCTAAAACAACCGAAACACCTAAAGGTACTACATTAGTTACATCAAAGACCGAGAAACCTCTGACGACAACCGAAACCCCCAAAGGTACGACACCGGTCACATCAAAGACTGAAAAACCTAAGACAACCGGAACTCCTAAAGGTACTACATTAGTTACATCTAAGACTGACAAACCTCAGACAACTGAAATACCTAAAGGCACTACTTTGGTTACGTCAAAGACTGACAAACCTCTAACGACAACCGAAATTCCCAAAGGTACTACAATAGTCCCCTCGAAGACCGTACCGCCAAAAGATGCATGTGCGAAATGTCCATGTAACTGTTCGAATGCCACGGATGGGCAACTAAGCAATCGAGACAATTCTGAACTTGACGATGAAGTCTTAAATTGTTTAGTCAATGATTGTAAACTGGGAAGCGATGACAATAATAGTACTGATTCTGAAGAACCATGGTACTGCGACGAAATCGATGATATCAAAGACCTTTTCTTTAGAAACATGGAAAAGAGTAGAAAACAACCAGATAGGAAGCATCCGATCCCTGTATCAGGATTTCTAAAATCACCCCAAAACCTCGAAGAAAAAGTCTTTCAACAATCATTGCTCTCTGTTTTAAAAAGTCTGGACCCACTTCCTGTGCTAAATCATACAGAAGAATTAAGATCCAACACCGATCGTACCTACGTCAGTCCTTACGATTCTTGCCCATTCAATAATACGTCTAAAAATACATCACAAGCTATGGATCTAACAGATCCAAAATTCTTGACTGCAGCCGATCCTCATTTCGACGAACCACCAAATCAGTTCAATGAAGACGACGACAGTGATGAGGATGACGAGGAATACGATGATGACGAACGACCAAAATTTGCTGTCAACAATGATCGACACATTGTGAACGAAGAACCGGATTACGCAAACCACGACAGACATCCGCAGCATCGCAATAGTTCTCCTCTTGCCCTCAGAATGATGGGTGAAATAAATACCAACAGCACATCGAAAAACCATTCGAACAGTACGTCTCTTTCCAAGTACACGCCGAAGGAACTGGCGGAAATGAAGGAAATCGTCAAGAAATTGAAACTGATCGGCTTGAATTTTCTGGACATGGGTCACATCATACTCAACAATGAACAGAAGTGTCCAATTCTACCAAAAGACAAAAAATCGAGGAAAAATGGAAGGCGAAAAAATGTTTATCCACCAGAATCTTGTAAAGTAGATGGTCAAAAGTAACAATCGCTCTGCTAAATGTTTTCATTACTATTTTTTATATCCCTTATACGCACCTAAAATCTGGCGGTGTCAAAAGTCTGCGTAATCGGAGGGCATGTATGACTAGATGTATGGATGTGAAGGAGGCGAGGAGTATATGTCAGGACAGAAAAGTGTGGTGTTCCATCCTCTCTGCCTACCCCTGCGGGGAAACGGCGTGATGGTAGTAGTAGTAGTAGTAGTTATCCGCACCCAATGGTGCATAGGGCACTGCTTTGTAGCAACACAGTGTTATCTTGATAGTTAATTGCATGAAGGCAAGGTGATCAACCCTGCGCTTCTTGTACTCCGATCCAGGGCGATATTAAATAAATATGAGAGTGTAAAATCACCCATATTTATTTTGACCCCCCTGGGAATCGAACGCGGGACCTCCACCACGGCTGCCTACGCGCTGACTACTACACTCCGGAGGTTGACATTTCATTCATTTACGTTATATTTATTTATATTTAATCATTTATATTAATAAAATAATGAAACTAGTGTTTACATTAATAAACTGAGATGTGTTTTATTTTTATACTTGACTCCATATTTTGTTTGTTTTATATGGTTTAATTAAATTAATAATTGAGTAATAAGTAAAATGCTGGATAAGGAGGTAAGGAGCGGTATTATAAAGTAAACACAAAGATAAAGTTGCACAAACATTTATTAAACAATAAAAAATAAAAAAAATAAAACAAATTGTCAAAATAAGATTATTGGCTCACAAAACGTGTTTAAAAAAATGTGTACTGTCAAATGCCTTCATACAACTGAGAGTGCTATCTTTTTCAACATCTTTCAAAATAATTAAACCTATTAGTCGAAATGTTTGATATTCAAATGATAAAACAAATAAGTCGATGGATTACTTGGGTAACCATTTCAGTGCGAAAGATCGCGATCGCGCTTCTAGATAATTCTATTGAAAATTTTATTGATAATTCTATTGAAAGTATTAATCAGTCTTGATAAAGAAGCAGTTAACTTCGAAACCGGTAGACATTATAATTAAGTTATAATAAAATATTTATAGTGATTTTAAAACAAAGTTACATTTTAATTATATAATGGAAAATCACAAAGTTAGTGCTTCAAATATAAATTATATTGTATTGAAAATGTTTGGTACTAAAACGCTTCAAAAGGCATTCCGTAATATTACGTATCAAAGATATTTGTGAAAACATTCAAAAGCATACTTTAAATAATTAAAGAAAGATAGCAGACCAAATTCACCATGCTCACCAGGTAAGATGTTCAAATTTTGACATATGAATAATTTGTTTTTAAAAACGGTGTGAGTATTTTTTCTTCCTCTGTATTCATGCAAGTTCAACCTTATATCTATAATCATCTACATATGATAAACATGGGAGTTCTTGGCAATCCTTCACACCTTTCCAGTTGTTGGTAATACTGATATTATCGGGTGTAAGGCACATTTTAAAGTGCTGTTTAGAGCTGCCCAAGACAAGGGCAATTACTCTCAAGTAATGGTCGACGTCGGGAGGACTTGATTATTATTTTTACGATTGATCACTTCAACCAACCTATGACAAGTCTTGAGGCCTGTAAATACCCAGATTTCCATATTCTCCTTCATCTACGTTGAAATCTCAAAATATGTCAATGCTGCTTTGTTTAAATTTGTTGAACTTTTGTTACTTAGTTCATAATGCTTTGAAAAGTCCGTTAGGAAGCCTAGAGCTTTGTATCAGTTCTGAGCACGTTGTTGGGAGCTTTTAATATTGACTTAAAAATCACTGGTTAAATGCGCCAAGAGTGTAAGAAGTGAAGACTCTAAGGAGTATATATGACAAAAGTCTACGAGACAGAATAAGGAATACCAGGATAAGAGAAAAATTCGCGATCAAAGATGTCGTTAGGTGGGAAGGCATTGATAAGATATTGGTATACGCATGTGAGGAGAATGGAACCATCCTGCCTCACCCACATTGCACTGCACGACCAACCAAAAAAGTAGACGATTCCCTGGCACACCACCAAAGAGATGGATTGACAGTTGGTAATCGACATCGCAGGAGACTAATCCCTCTTTAAAACAGACCACAAGGCCTACACCAAGAAAAAGAAGACTTAAAGATGCCAACAACTACCGTATTTACCCAATTAATACCTTTAAATTGATAACATTTATCAAATTCTACAATTATTGGAAAATAATATTGTACTTCTGGATTTTCTGATACCGATTCTATTCACCCCTAAGGTAAATTGCTGTTCTTAAAAATGTATTATCCTCATAGTTCACTCTAGGCCCAGTGAGCTGGAAGGTGGAACGGAGCCGAAAGGGGCAGAGAAAGGTGAGGCGATCCTGATGTGAGGGGAGCCAGGACTGCGTCCCTTGCTGCTGCAGCCCTCGAAGCAGCTGCCGCGGCTTCGGAGCGTTGGATAGCTGACAGCTTTGCCGATTCTACGTCTGAAAATGACACAGTAACAAGGTTGTATTCTCACGGTATGCTTGTGTTTTCACTTGTTGATGAGAACATCTTTAGTTCTCGAAACAAGTTTTTTCATATTATTTGTTGACCAGATAATTTATTTACAATGTTTTGAGTGTGTCCAAATACTTGTTCACAAAATCTGGATTATCTCCAATTACAGGTGTTATTTTCATATTATTTTTTGACAAGATATGGATGTCTGGGCATTTACTAATAAAAGAGTTTCTGCTCAATAAAAACCTTCTTTTCATCTCACCAATTGATGTCTCTAGTGAAGTTCTAGTGATACAAGAATAATGTTTCAAAATTGGTTCATATATGTTCAACTTCCAAGAATTTGAGAAGTGTGGTTGTCAATAATGGGTAGAATTTGTGAATGTTGCACGTGTGTAAAGTGATCACTTAAACCAGCCTTTGACGGTCGTCAGCCCCGTAAATGCCCAGACTTCCATATTCTTCTTCACCTTTGATGAGACGTCAAAAAAGAATATGAAAATAACTCCTGTAATTTGAGATAATCCACATTTTGTGAACAAGTATTTGGACACACTCAAAATGTTGTAAATAGTCGTGTTTTAGTTCAATACTATACATGTATACTTGCTGTACCCAGAAACGTGTAGCTCCATAGCTAATCACAGTTGGATCAGTCTGGCTAATTGAAAGGGAAGGAAAATGTTTGATTTCCAAATGCAAATGAAATCGAACATTTAAGTGGTATTACGCTTTGTGAACGATGAATGATAAGATAATATTGAAAGTGTCCCACCGCATTCCCAGATCTGATGCAGAAGCATTTAGACATCCTGATAAACCCTCTCTAATGATGAGGATAGTATAAATATAAAAGAGTACCATACCAAAATGTAAATAATATATTTTCCATCCAAACCCTTATTCCCACCCAATGGTGCATAGGGTACTGCATAATATAAACGCAGTGTTATCTTGATCGTTGACACATGAAAGAAACGTGATCAGTCCTCTGCTTCAGGTCCAGGGTAATTTTGAATAAATATAATCGTGAAAAATCACTTATATTTATTTGCCCCCCCCTGGGAATCGTACCCGGGACCTACAGCACGGAAGCCGAGCGTGCTGACCATAACACTACTGTGGGGGACTAAATACATATATCGCTCACTCCTTTCAAGAACGTCATTAATCAAAAATCGTCAATTTTCAGTTGTGCATGTTTTCGGAATTCCCAGAAAATGTGGCATATTTTTAACTTAATATTTACCGGCTACAAGGCAGAAAATGTTGGTTTTGCATTTCGAAGAAAAGGTATTGTTTAATTATTTTTTTAAAAATATTAAATATTTTTCATAAAAACCTTCAGGTTTTACCTAAAAAGATCTGTTGCACAGTAAAAATTTCAATAAGTGGATTGATATTTGTTTTTAATACATTGTGTTATATTTTTAAACTTTAAAAACGTTCTCCTGAAAAATCAAGTTTTTTATTATTTATAACGTTCTTGAAAGGAGTGAGCGATATTATAGAATGAACCAAAGTCAAAAAACCAGCAATCTTTTACTGATAATTTTCCACAGCCTAACAGAGATTGTGACCGCAATTCTAGAATTAGGACCAGAAAGAACGGTGGATATTAATCTACACAAATAAGTATAGGACTGACCAGATCTCTGTATATGTGCCGCAGCGTGCTGTGCCGCCGCCCTGAGGGCCGCAGCCGCCTTTTGTTCGCGCCCTGCGGCCTCGCGCTGGGCGGCGGCCACCCGGGCTCCGGCGGCGGCCGCATTCTCCTGGGCGTGCAGAGCCTCTCCAGCAGCCGCACGCGCCTCTGAACGCAGCCTAAACGTCGCTTCCTCACTGCCACGAAAAACAACCAAGCCAATATATCATTCATAAGGAGTTCCTGAGAGTTCTCAGGAGAAGTGGTATTATACGTGATAACAATAGCGAAGAACATTGGTAACATAAACTAAGCTGGGACACAAAATGCCGAACCCTCTTCCGTTAACGGTCTGGCAACGGTCTGGTAACGGTCTGGCAAGTCAACAGTCTGGCTTCTCCTCATTGGCCCACACTAGATCTCTTCTGTTATCCTAACGCAGATTAAAATAAATCGTTTTTTGTACAACATTTTGAGTGTGTCCAAATACTTGACACTACAAAATCTGGATTATCTCCAATTACACGAGTTATTTTCATATTATTTTTTAACATCTCACCAAAGATGAAGAAGAATATGGGTGTCAAAAAAAATACGTTTTTTTTTACTTAGAAGAAACCAAAATCCACTCAATGATCTATAAACCCCTTTAATTATAAGCATGGTAGATAATAAATGCCTTTAAAAAACCTAACCAATATCAGGAAAGGTTGGATGGAACGGATGAAAACTAACTACATAATCAAGGATCACGTTAAAATCAGAAAAGAATAGATGGATGGAAGGTTAACTAACTGATCAATCATCACGCCAAAATCAGAAAAAGGTGGATGGAAACTAACTAACCAACCATCACGCCAAAATCAGAAAAGGATTAATGGTTAACTGAGTGATCAACAGTCACGCCAAAAGAGAGAACATAACGTCACATCACTCTGCCTGTTCTTGCAAACACTTTTCGCCTTTTCCACGTTCATCCTCTCCTCACCTCCCAGCAACGCGTACAAATCATCAATGATACACTTTATGGAAAGGTGCATTACATCCATTATATCCAAAACATCAAACGAAATCTCACACATACCTCTTTTGGCCAAAGGAACTTGAATATAATGCAATAAAATTGATAAGTATATTCTTAAACATAGTTGTCAATGATTCTGATTGATTTCAATACGTAAATAAAACATATATATAAAAAATATATTGTTTCTTCTGCTCTGTGTGTCATGTCAGGTCCCCCTAACGTCGACTATCACTTGAGAGTTATTGTTCTCGTCTTAGGCCTAGGCCTTAGACTAGACCTAAATAGTGCCTCAGACCTAAAACGTTTCTGATCCCCGTCCAATCTCGTGAGATCTGTCTTCTGCCCACACCTCGTTGACCTATATCGTTTATATATTGTTAAAAGTGTCACAGCTAGTCTATATTGGAATATTACTCATATCATTTATGCCCAGCCTTACTTGCTCTTGATAGCCAAGGCAGCAGCGCTCTCCTTGGCAGCTGCCACCTTCTGCTGCTGTAGAGCCGCCCTCCTGGCCGCCTCGGCCTCCAGCTGGGCGCGCCTCACGCCCTCGGCCGCGGCCTGGGCGGCCGCCACCGCAGCCCCCGCGTCAGGGTGTGGCCAGCCGGGGGCGCTCCAGGGGGCCCCTGCTGTCCAGGGTGCTGGGGACCAGGCAGACGGGGACCAGGGAGACGACCAAGAAGAATCTGGAAAACGAAAATACAAGATTGTTAAACCATTCTTCATTGCTTCGACAAGAGTCACAAGGGTAATAAGGAATAAGACGGAGAAGAGAAACCATTCTAGTATTGAGATTTTTTCTGGCCTTTGTATGCTGGAGGAAGATCCCCACACGATGGACCGATCAAATTAAGGCAGCAGCATGCACCTCAGTGGTTGGAGCGCTACGTCAAGAGATAACTGGAGAGAAGTCATTGCTTCTGCAAGGGTCACAACCCTCAGCAATGAGGAATAAGACGGAGAAGAAGTATGCTGTTCTTGTTACCGATATTCGCGAAGACCTGCAGGAGCTGGTGTCAAAGGTGTTTAATGTGTGCAAGAAAAGTGATTTCCTGATGAATGTTAGCAAACCCAAAACCATGGTAGATGATTTCGTATATTTGGGAAGTATTTCTTCTAGGGATGGAAAGATTGATAAAGATATAGAAAGGAGAGTGAATGCTGGAAACCGAGTGAATGGTGCATTGAATTCAGTTTAAGTAAATAAAAACATTTCAGCGAAAGCCAAACTGGCAGTGTTGCATAATACGAGTACGTATATTTATAGATAATTATTTTTTTAATTTTTTTTTTTATTTATTTATTCCATAGATACATATATTTTTATATTTTTTTTTACTATATGTATTACGGCTCTTTAGGCATGGCCTGTGTTGACCCGAAATACTTACATGTTAATACAATTTTTTTTAAATTATTAGATTATATACATTATTTACAATAGAAACAATAACAATTTACGGTATAGAGGTTTTATAATAAAATAATTACACCTGGACTTTAATTAATTCAATATATTATTTATTGATTCGGCATTAACTTTGTGGAATGACATGATTATTTTATTAAAATTAAACACTTGAATAATCCACTTTAATGAGTTTTAATTTGTACCAGAAGATGAAAACATCTGTCGTTTTCGAAACTAGTCCTAAATAAAAATAAAACTCATTAAAGTGGTTAATTCAAGTGTTTAATTTTAATATAATTAATTAATTAATTCACTTTCTACCTTGTCCCTTCCAACGAGAAGCAACCAACGACGGACACTGTTCTTAAAGACATGATCACTGCTAGAATTCTTAATGGTTAAGGGCAGCAAATTAAATATCTTATTAATATTATATAATAAATAACTCATAAAGAACTTACCAGGAACCGAGGAGATCAAAGCTGTGGGAAGACTCCAGCCTGTGGTGTCTCCCAAGATAGATCTCTTCTGTACATTATCCCCTGATACACAGGAGACTGCCAGTGACAGGAGAGCAAAACGAATCACCTGGAAAAATTTGAAATAATGATATAATTAATAATAGAATCAGGCAATCGCCATGGATTTTCCTTGAAAGATATCCAGAGGAAGACCAAAAAGTAAGGATGCGAGCAATCAACAAGTAACAACATTTTAGTTTATTCCTTTTGCAATATATTGTAGTCATACAGGAAAAAGTGACCAAGTGCATTTTTTACAAACACGTGATCATTGACTATTTGATATCTTACTAGCTTAATATTGCCCTGAAAAACATCCCAAAGGATTTTAAACTTGGAAGTATAATATATTGACTTGGTAAATATGACTAACTGCATTGATGTTTATTTTGTTGCCAAGCAAAAGCGACTTAAATGGCCCTCCCGAACATTTTACGTTATGGTCATTTTCTCCTGTACGACTACGATATGTACCTACATATTATGTTCTACTTCTAACCCTTATCCGCACCCGATGGTGCACAGGGCAGTGCATCGTATTGACACAGTGTTATCTCGATCGTTACTTACAGGGTAATATTAAATAAACATAAGTGTGTAAAATCAGCATAGTCGCTAAACACACTAACCATTACACCACGGAAGCGGATAATCACATAAGTTACTCATATCAATTTAGTGCATATTGTTTATTAACCCTTGACAAGTAAAAATGTATCTTTATTTTTTTAAATAATATCACAGCTTTCCACAACTTCCTTTTCACGGAAAAAAATTGGTTTTAATTTAAAAATTGGTAGCTAAACACATGCTTTGTTTTTCTCGTTTCTCTTTGTGTATTTTTGTAGCTTAAATTATTGTTATGTTACAACTAATTGTAAGATTTAAATGATCATTTAGTAATTAATATCGATGTATAACTTATCGAAAAAAAAGTATATGAATCGACATTTTTTGCACAGCCCTAAAAGAATCCTCGTAACATACTGTCCAAAATATATCTGATCCGGTATTTCTCGCCAGAGTTCCGAAAGCCGATATATCGAATTTTGGTAACCAAAGGGTTAATCAAATTATGAAATAACTCAAGGTTTTTTACACCTTTAAACGATTGTGCTATAATGCTTAATGTTGTGTATATATCCGGATCTAATGGCAGAATTTCATAAAACCATCGTAGGTGAAACAGCTAGCACAAAATTTCAAAAAAGTCCAAAAGTTAAATTCCATCACCCATAAAATAAAACAACTTACGAATTTCAAAGCCATTTTTCCAATCTGAGGTCTGTTGAAGAAAGATAAACTTCTTCAGATGCTGTGAGACTGATATCTCCAGTTGAAGAACTGACTTTATATACCGGAGCAGAACATCATAATCCTTTATTCCAGTAAGTTAAGAAAGGCGCAGCAATACGTAGTAATTGCAGGGCTTAATCGATCAACCCAGTGGTCCTTAAACTTGTCAGCAGAGTCCACAACTATTGTCTGTTTTAACAGATGCTTTTCTTTAAAAAAAATTCAAACCCTTATCTGCACCCCAATGGTACATAGGGCACTGCATTATATAAACACAGTGTTATCTTGATCGTTAACACATGAAGGAAAGGTGATCAGCCCTCCGCTTCAGGTACCAGTCCAGGGTAATATTGAATAAATATTAGATTGAAAAAATCACTTTCATTTATTTGACCCCCCCTGGGAATCAAACCCGGGACCTCCAGAATGGTAGCCGACCGTGCTGCCCATTACACTACGGAGGCGGACAAAAATTTCTTAAATTTAGTACTGTAAATTTTTCACTTCAAGTGAATTCGACTCCGATTATCCTGACTAGTGATTTAACCATGCCCAAGTATTTTAAATGGTTGATCGTATCAAGTTTTTTTCAAGAAATTAGAATTTCAAAAGATCTTCCAAACGACCAGTGTTTTATACTGTAAATAATTTAGTTCAATACATAAATAATTCAAAAGATAAAGATGATATTTTGATATATAGTTAACCAGGCAATAAAAATGGATCTAATTTATATTTGAAGCATTAACTATGTGATTTTCCATTTTATAATTAAAATGAAACAATGTTTTAAAATCACAATAAATATTTTATTATAACTTAATTATAATGTCTACCGGTTTCGAAGCTAACCGCTTCCTTATCAAGACTGATTAATACTAATCTACTACTATTACTACTACTACTAGTATTAATCAGTCTTGATAAAGAAGCGGTTAGCTTCGAAACCGGTAGACATTATAATTAAGTTATAATAACAAAATTATAGTGATTTTAAAACAAAGTTACATTTTGATTATAGAAATGGATCTTCCTCGAAAGTTATCTAGAGGAAGACCAAAAAATTCATGGATGCTGCAGAAAGATAACATGATTCGAAGGCATGGCCTAGGTGACGTTGTCCAGCACAGAAGGACCTATAACCTGAGGATGAGGAGAGCTGACCTCGGCAGTCTACGAATACAATAAGCTGGGATGTAGCGAAGAAGACGAAGAAAGATGAGATTTTGACTAAATCATGAATTTTTAAACTTTCATGCGAAGATTGTTCAGCGTTGTTTATAGGTAAAACGCGACACTTGAATATTACAATAAAAGAACACATGAGATGCCTAAATAATCATAATTATTCCAAATTAGCTGAACATATCGTAGTCGTACAGGAGAAAGTGACCAAATAACAAGACGTAAAATGTTCAGGAGGGCCATTTAAGTCACTTTTGCTTGGCAAGAAAATAAACATCAATGCAGTTGGTCATTTTTAACACGACATTATATTATACTTCCAAGTTTAAAATCCTTTGGGATTTGTTTCAGGGCAATATTAAGCTAGTAAGATATCAAATAGTCAATGATCACGTTTTTTAAAAAATGCTCTTGGTCACTTTCTCCTGTATGACTACGATATGTGTATTGAATATAAGCATTCTTTTAATTTTGGAAATGGCATTGAAATATTGCATTCTTTTAAAAAATATATTCATTATATAATTTAGAGATTTTAGATATTAAAAAAATGATAAAACAAAAGTTAAATCAATTGAATTTCAGTAACAGTCCTATTTTAAATATTTTTCTTTTCCTATTCCTATAAATAACAGTAATATAAACCCCTCTCACTCCAAAACCTAATTTAATTACCCATGCCTTAAACCCGCCCACTCACCTAACTATGAATATTTCAATGCTTTAGAATTAGTACACGTTTAACCCTGATGATGACAAGAAGCCGTCTTGTCGAAGCCGGTTGAAGAAAAAATGTACCAATAAAAAAGTGGTGAAAAACAATTTTTTTAAGACTCTTTTTTCAAATTTTAATGTGTTTTTCTCTCTGTAATCTTGAGGGCGTTCAGTCGCGCACATTTCGCTCACTCCTTTCAAGAACGTCACAAATCAAAAAACTTGATTTTTCAGGAGAACGTTTTTAAAGTTTAAAAATATAACACGCGCCTATCTAAGCGCCTAAATCTAAGCGCCCTTGAGGTATTTTTTTACGAAAATGGCGCTATATAAGTTATCTAATTTTATTATTATTTATTATTAACACAATGTATGAAAAATAAATATCGAGCCACTTAATGAACTTTTTACTGTGCAACATATATTTTTAGGTAAAACCTGAAGGTTTTTACTCCATTTGAAAAATATTTAGTTTATTTAAAAAAAAATAAACAATACCTTTACTTCAAAATGCAAAAACAACATTTTCCGTCCGGTGGCGGGTAAATATTAAGTTGAAAAAATGGCTATTTTGCTGGGATATAGTACATTTTTTGGGCATTCCGAAAACATGCACAACTGAAAATTGACGATTTTGACGTTCATTTATGACGTTCTTGAAAGGAGTGAGAGATTTGTGTATGCAGTTTGACGACCACTGGGCTGACCCAACCTGTTTAGTTTTACGTTATCTCTAACTATTGGTTAACGCTGGGTTTTCTGTACGTTTCGTTTCCAGTTCAGGATTAAACCAGTGCATCTGAAATGGGTAGAAACATAGACCTTTCTCGTTGGTTTTTAAACCCTGTATACTTTCTTTTGATCGGTATACTTATAATTATAAAGCATCAAGTCATATTACATCTTAGATTACGTTTGTTTTAAAATTGTAATCTGCTACCTTTCCCTTAGTTTTTATTAAGTAACTTATCCCTTTCACGTGATATTATACTATATTTTTGTATTCGTCGTTTAATGTTGCTACTCCACCTATAAGGTTGGCAATCATCAAGTATAGATTTTTCCTTTATTATATAAGTGAAAATACAAAAAAAAAAACAGTTCTTTAAGTAATCGCTCAATCAAAGTATTAATTACAAGAAAAAAATTGAATCATACTCTATATCATAGTCATACAGGAGAAAGTGACCAAGTGCATTGTTTTACAAAAACGCGATCATTGACTATTTGATATTTTACTAGCTCAGTATTGCCCTGAAAAATTCCCAAAGAATTTTAAACTTGGAAGTATAATATATTGACTTAACTTGATATATTAACTGCTTTGATGTTTATTTTTTTGCCAAGCAAAAGTGACTTAAATGGCCCTCCTGAACATTTTACGTTTTGGTAGTTGGTCACTTTCTCCTGTACGACTACGATATATATATATATATATATATATATATATATATATATATATATATATATATATATATATATATATATATATATATATATATATATATATATATATATATATATTTATCTGCCTCCGTAGTGTAATGGTCAGCGCGCTCGGCTACCGTACTGGAGGTCCCGAGTTCGATTCCCAGGGAGGGTAAAATAAATATGAGTGATTTTTTCACTCTAATATTTCACTGCTGATCACCTTTCCTTCATGTGTTGATGATCAAGATAACACTGCGTTTATATGATGCTGTGACCTATGCACCATCAGGGTGCGGATAAGGGTTTGAATGAATGAATATATTGTATATATATATATATATATACATATATATATATATATATATATATATATATATGTATATATATGTATATATATATATATATATATATATATATATATATATATATATATATATATATATATATATATATACATATATATATATTTATATATATATATATATATATATATATATATATATATTTATATAAATAAACATATATATTTATATTTTTAAAAATAAAAATAAAACCCTTATCCGCACCCCAATGGTGCATAGGGCACTGCATCATATAAACACAGTGTTATCTTGATCATTAACACATGAAGGAAAGGTAGCCAGTCCTCCGCTTCAGGTACAAGTCCAGGGTGATATTGAATAAATATTAGAGTGAAAAAATTGCTTATATATATCCCCCCCTGGGAATCCAATCCGGGACCTCCAGTACGGTAGCCCAGCGTGCTGACCATTACACTGCGGAGGATGACATACTCTATATTTACATACATATGTATATATTTAGGGCTTTTTTAAAAACAAAAAAAGGTATTGGTACCCACTTCATGTCAAGCTTTTTATATTAAAAAAATACACTCAAATAAATATTCATTTCAATATTCCACTGTGATCGACCTCCAGGATATACATATATGTCTATGTATGGTAAACAGTATGGAGAAGTCGGTAATGTTTCTACTCCGCAACACTTATACTCTAATGAAGCGGTCCTCAAACTTTTAGTCGAAGGATCCCTTTTGAAGCACTAAACTGTGCACTAAAAGTACACAATGGAGTTGTGGTTTTAACCCAACTGCGTTGTGTACTTTTATTAATTAATTTTTTGGTATGGAAGTAAAGCACGAAGTTGGCAAAAGAAGGATGAAAGCAGATAAAATGTATATTATTTCGAGAAATAAAAATACTTTGTGTTTTGATCCTTATACTTATACTTACTTATAGTCTTTAATTAAACCCTGAAGAGGGCAACAGGTTGTTGCCGAAACTAGTTGGTTAATAAAAATGTGAGTGGATCAAAACACAAAGTATTTTTATTTCTCGAAATAATATATCAATATGATCCACAAAGTTAATGCTTTCAATATTCAAAGCGTAGATAGAATGCGTTGGAAATGCGATCACTCAGTACGGCAAAACGATGTATGATAGATGCTCGAATGGCGATATAAGGAAAGAATTCAAGCATTATCGATAATTATGAAAGGTGTGTCGAGATGCTTTAGGCATGTGAATCGCATGAGTTAAGAAAGAACATCGAAACAAATTTATGGGGCGAATGTGCTTGGTAATAGAAACAAACGAAGACCGAATAAAACTTGGCATGATCCAGTATTTCAAATAGTGGTCAGGTCAAGAGTTGGATCAATCGGCGGATATGTATGGGGAGATGCAGTAATTTAGAAGAAGCGAAGATTGTTTTTCAAAGACAGATTCGTGTGACGTTCTATTCTCTCCGCCTACCCCTGTGGGTTTGCGGCGTGACGGTTACTGATTTTTTTTCAAAACATATTACATACATAAGTCATATGTACATATTATACAATATTCCCGATGAGTAATTTCTATTTCTCATTTTGGGACATGGGATTAAGGTTAACAAGACTGGAACACAAATAATAAAGAAACAAAAAAGATTTTTTTTAAATAATCAAAACTAATACTAATTACATGGTGAAATATATAAACTGTTTGTCTCGGTCGAGGCCTCACAGACGCCTTGCGGAGCCCCAGGACTCCGCCGAGCACAATTTGAGAACCACTGCTCCAATATAATGGATCATAATGCGTAATTTCATATTTTCAATGGCATAGAAAAACATTCGCAGATTTTTAATTACTTATAATAATGTATACAGTAATCGGGATATAATAAAATGGAATTAGCACATGACGAATGCATTTCAAGCATAAAGCATGACTGAAAATGGAGCGAATTTTTGCCTGTTATATCGCTCACTCCTTTCAACAATGTTATATATCAAAAATCGTTAATTTTCAGTTGTGCATGTTTTCGGAATGTCCAGAAAATGAACTATATCCCAGCAAAAGCGGCATATTTTTAACTTAATATTTACCCGCTACAGGGCAGAAAGTGTTGTTTTTGCATTTTGAAGAAAATGTATTGTGTAATTATTTTTATAAATAAATTAAATATTTTTCAAATGGAGAAAAAACCTTCAGGTTTTACCTAAAAAGATCTGTTGCACAGTAAAAAGTTCAATAAGTGGCTTGATATTTATTTTTTAAACATAGTGTTTTAATTTTAAACGTTTAAAACGTTCTCCTGAAAAATCAAGTATTTTGATTTATGGCGTTCTTGAAAGGAGTGAGCGATATATCAAAAATCGTTAATTTTCAGTTGTGCATGTTTTCGGAATTTCCAGAAAATGAACTATATCCCAGCAAAAGCGGCATATTTTTAACTTAATATTTACCCGCTACAGGGCAGAAAGTGTTGTTTTTGCATTTTGAAGAAAAGGTATTGTTTATTTTTTTTTTAAATATACAAAATATTTTTCAAATGGAGAAAAAACGTCTTACCTAAAAAGATCTGTTGCACAGCAAAAAGTTCAGTAAGTTGCTTGATATTTATTTTCAATACATTGTATTATATTTTTAAACTTTAAAAACGATCTCGTGAAAAATCAAGTTTTTTGATTTATGACGTTATTGAAAGGAGTGAGCGATTTTAAGTATCGAATAGAGGCCATTGTTCGTAAGCATGCATTCACGTGTAAATAAATTGGAATGACTTAAAAAAACAACCTTCGTGGTGTGATGGTTAGTGTGTTTAGCTACCGTTCTGAAGGTCCCGTGTTCGATTCCCAGGAGAGATCAAAATAAATATTCGTGATATGTCACTCTAATTTGTTTGGAAAGGATTGGTACCTGAGGCGTGGGAGTGATCACCATGCCTTCATATAAATAACTTTTAAGATAATTCTGCATCAAAACGATGCAGTGCCCTATGCACCATTGGGCGCTGACAAGGGTTACTTATTTTAACTTATAAAAATGCACGGTAGCTCCGTCATACGATGACGTATGTCTTCTTTGGTGCATAGGGCACTGCATCGTACTGACGCAGTGTTATCTTGATCGTTACTTACACGAAGTTGAGGTGACCACTCCTGCGCTTACCAGTCCAGGATAATATTAAATAAATATTAGAGTTGAAATTCAATAATATTTATTTTCCCCGTCTGGGAATTAAACCTGCGATCTCCAGCACGGTAGCTAAACCCGCCAACCATTACACTACGGAGGCGGACATAAATCGGCTGTCCAAATTTAAAACACAGTAAGGGACATTTTTTTTGTAGTACTTTTTTTTGCATTTTTGGACTAAGTAGATTCTACTCAGTCCAAAATGCAAAAAAAAAACCTACTACAAAAAAATGTCCCTTACTGTATTTTGAGTTTGGACAGCCGAAATGGCGGACGAATATGTACGAATTATCTAAATCACACCATACCTAATTATGTTTAAAATTACATACAAAGCATACAATTAGTTACGCCAAAAAACCTTTTTTCAACTGAGCGTATTTAAAATGTAGGTATATTGGTTTTCCCATATTTTTTGCATAACCTATAACTCATACGCCCTATAAATAATGTCGTATATGCAATTTATTTACTAATTGATAAACATCATGTTCAGAAAAGAAATATCGGCTGTCCAAACTCAAAACACAGTAAGGGACATTTTTTTGTAGTACGTTTTTTTTTGCATTTTTGGACTAAGTAGATTCTACTTAGTCCAAAAATGCAAAAAAAAACGTACTAAAAAAAAATGTCCCTTACTGTGTTTTAAGTTTGGACAGTCGATATGTACACTGGCGGGCTATAGCTAAAATACAATATCTTCCAACCAACCAAAAACAGACTAGTGATATTGGTTAAAACGTTTTATACCTTATATAGCTTTTTGCAATCAATGGGTAGATAGTGCTTGAAAAAAAAACAATTACAAATTATTGATTTAGTAATTAATTAAAATTACTTTATATTTTATTACAAATGTATGAAAATTACAAAATAATAATAAGGAAGGCAAAGGAAAAGGGAGTTTAGGGAAGGAGGTAGAAGGAAAAGCTGAGGGATGAGGTTTGATGGACAGTTAGGATTCTAATGATAGATAGTAATGTCTCAGACGTTTCTTAAAAGTTATTAGAGAAGGTGCATTTTTTACAAGGAGAGGTAATTCATTCCATAGTCTGGCCGCTTTGGACAATACTTTTATTTGAAACTCGTAAACTATACGGCAAATACGAAAAAATAAATATAATTCGATATTTATACAATATCGTTTGCTTAAATTGATAAGAATTTTCTGATCCAATATAAAATTAAAATAATATTTAGAGAAAATATTGATTTTATCGATATTTCAAAACAAGTACGGTCATAGAACTTATAAACGTATTCATAATAAAATGATTAAACATCCAAACAGTTTGATTTTTAGGAATTCTATATATTCCTCGTTATAGGAACCGTTTCGTAAGAGTGTTTGATTTATAATCCAACAACTCAAAATCGTTTCAGTTTGGAATTCTATCAACACAATACGTAAACAACTAAAAAACTCGATTACTTAAAATTCCATCGGCCCAATATCCAAACAGCTCAAAATAACAATATCTTAACCTCTAAGCTGCTCGATTTCGAGTGTCAAACTTTCCGTCCCGTGCTGGATTATTTTACATTACAATATTTTTGACAAAAAAAGCATATTTGTGCCTATTTTTTGTAGTGAAACTTTCGGATATCCATCGTAGATGTTCACAGTATACAATGCACTTTACTTATTATGTTTTTATGGTGTATTTACACAAAAATATTAACATTTACGGACTCGCGGCCTAAAGTATGGCGGCTGTATAGAAGACGCGGCTGTCGTATCTGCGGAGCACGACCGGAAGTATTCACGATAAAGTTGACACTAACTTAAAATAATTTTGATATTTTATGACAATAATTCAAAGAGAACTAATTTATCCATGCCTCGAACCAAATTTAAGTGCAAAAAATTATCTATAGGTGTTGATATAAGTACGTAAAGTTGAAAAACGACTATGCATGCGATCCGCAGTCAACGGTACTTCTATAAAAAACGACAATAGATGCGATCCGAAGCTTACGGGTTAATATCAACAAACGCCCAAAATCTTGATCGGTCGAAATCTCATCAGCCCAATATCCAAACAGCTCAAAATAACAGTATCTTAATATCCAAAATGCCCAAAACCTCGATCGGTTGAAATCTCATCAGCCCAATATATAATACAAACAGCTCAAAATAATAATTTTAGGTGTATCCAAATACTTGTTCACAAATCTGGATTATCTCCAATGTGTTATTTTTATTTTATTTATTGTTTCGGCATTAACTTTGTGGTAAGACATGTTACAATGATTAAAGAAAACACTTCGTTTTTTACCACTTGAGTTTTATTATAGACTACATGTTTCAGAAGTTAAACTTCCATCATTCAGGTCTGTATAATAACATTATATATCTGTTATTGTATCTGTTATTATACAGACCTGAATGATGGAGGTTTAACTTCTGAAACATGTAGTCTATAATAAAACTCAAGTGGTAAAAAACGAAGTGTTTTCTTTAATCATTGTGTTATTTTTACATTATTTTTTGACATCTCAACAAAGAACTGAAGAAGAATATGGAAGTCTGAACATTTACAGGGCTTACGGCCGTCACAGGCTTAGTTGAGTGATCACTTTACACACGTGTAACATTCACCAATTCTACCCATGATTGTTTATATATCGTACGTTAAAAAAACACATTGTTTTTCATGACAAAAAGCTGAGATATTATATTAAATGATGTAATTTTATTGTATGTTTTTTTTTAAAGAGGAAACGAGAGATTATTACACATTCTCGTATACATATGTTATATGTATATACTCATGTGAAGTAGCTTAACATACTATTACTCATAAATACATAATATTATTTTTTATTGTTGTTAAACGTATAACATTAATTAAATTATTTCTTCCATTTTGCTAAGTGCCTTCCGCTTTAAAGGTCATCTTGGTCATCAGGTACCGTTTTTCAATCGAAGTTACCCAACATTTTGACATCTCAACACAGATGAAGAAGAATATGAAGGTCTGGCTATTTGCAGTGCTTACGACCTGTAATGATGTAATTCTCAAGTCGCTTCATGTGTGAGTTCGCGACAGTTTCTGTGGTTGATTGGAGTAAGCTTTTATTTAGCTGAGACCTTTTTATTTTTAAATGAATGCAAGATCCTTCCCGAAATATTTTACATACTGACATACTGATGAAATCATGATTTAATTTTTTTTATCTAGCTTTCAATTTGACCGGTTATTTTATTAACAACATTTTAAGCGTGTCCAAATCCTCGTTCACAAATCTGGGTTTCTCCATTTGGCAGTTATTTTTCATCTCAACATAGACGATGAAGAATATTCTTACGAGGAACATGAATCGAGGATACGAGCAATCCCAATTTTGAGCGAAACTCGTTCACGAAAATGTTTATTAATTTTTTTTGCAAGTACAGAGTACTGTGGCATTCTATTCTCCCTGCCTACCCCTGCGGAGAAGTGAAGTGATTTAAAAGTGCTCAAAGTGCTTAAAGTGTTTATAAGGAGATGATAAATGCACAAGAGGCGAAGATTGTTTACAAAGCCAGAATCGTGTGGCGTCTTATAGTATTCTCTCAGAAGCAGCCTGATAATTAATAAGTTAATTAGTTAGGTTTTCAATAAGTGAGCGATTAAAAATAACATCATTTCATCTCACCAATAGATGTCTCTAGTGAAGTTCTAGTGATTCAAGAACAATTTTTCAAAATTGGTTTTTATATATAGAACTTCCAAGAATTTGAGTAGTGTAGTTGTCAATAATGGGTAGGATTGATGAATGTTACACGTGTGTAAAGTGATCACTTAAACCAGCCTATGACGGTCGTCAGCCCCGTAAATGCCCAGACTTCCATATTCTTCTTCATCTTTGATGAGGTGTCAAAAAATAATATGAAAATAACTCCTGTAATTGGAGATAATCCAGATTTTGTGGACACACTCAAAATGTTGTATTAAAAATAACGACTCATATTGAAAAACGTGCTTTAGTTTTCGAGTGCGTCGTGGTATAGCTAACCAACATTGGACTTGTACGAGAATACATCGCAGTTGGAAGAAGGAAGCCGTACCTGTGTTTCGTATTAAGGAATGTTTACATCGAGCCAGTTACTGACTTCAAACACAAGGCAAAGCAGTTCTGAATCGGTTCTGCTATCGCATAAATTGATTTCGCTATTATTGACTTCAGTATTACCAGTATTGATATGATCCAAACACCAACATTAGTAGTTGGCCAGTCGCTCACTCAGCGTTGTAGGGTGTCGTCACGTATATAAATGTCTCTGGGATATAAAGTCACAAAATTACGAAAAATTACAAGACATTTCGCAGTAAATGAACGTGGAAGAACTTAATTCTTCTTCTTGTTTCTGGCTCCATCCCAACTTTTGGTCTTTGTACACTGTCGGGGCAGCTCTCCTCGTCCTCAGTTCCTTCTATCATGGACAGCGTCACCTTAGCTATGCCTTCGCATCATACTATCTCCCTGTAACATCCATGATTTTTTTGGAATTCTTCTAGATGTGTTTCGAGGAAGATCCATGGCGATTGCCTGGTTCACAATACGATCAGGTTCTCTACATCCTATGTGCTCATATCATCAGAAATTGCCTTTCCTCTACCTTACTATTGATGCCTGTTACACAGGTTTCCACGAATGCGTGAATTCTTTATTTTGTCTCTAAGGGACACTCCAGCTGAACATCTAAGCATTCGCATTTCAGCATTTTCTATTTGCCTAGAGTAGGTGTTATAAATCGTCCAGCATAAAAAAAGTTTAAAATAAAATAAAAGAATTTATTATTAGATTAAAACCAATATTTTTAGCTTTTCCACTTTTTTATTTGACCAGCGACCGGGTTTCGTCGTTACCGACATCATCAGACTGGATGTTACCGACATCACCAGTCTGATGATGTCGGTAACGACGAAACCCGGTCGCTGGTCAAATAAAAAAGTGGAAAAGCTAAAAATATTGGTTTTAATCTAATAATAAATTAAAAATGCAATTCCATCACGAAGTGTCAGTGGATAATATAAATCTATTAAAATAAAAGACTTTAGGGCGACATATTACTTAGAATTAGATAAAATATAAAAGTCCTCAAGATCGTATTGACTTAAATGCCGTGTATGCACCGTGAAATAACCTTGACTGATGACTAAGTGTAAACAGTATAAGCCAATTTTCGGCGCCAGTACTGACGCCAGTAACTGAGCCAATGTAAACCCTCCTTTGCTTGAAATCGTACATAATCTAGTTACCAGCGGAGCCGTGGTCACTCGTTACCAAACCCTTACAGTGTCAAGTCGTCATCCGCACTCGTAAAAATGGCTTCCTCCAAATTCGTTTTCCTGTTCCTCGTTTTGTTTGTAGCCGTTCAGGTGAGTTTTGAAAAAGACAATTACGAAACAATTATTTTCAACTTAAGTTTTACTTGGTAAATAGGTGGTATTTATTAAGTAAAACTTAAATTAAAAATGGATGGATTTTACCACAAAGTGACTGCCTAATCAATTAATGAAAATAAAACATAAATCTGGGTAACTTTAAACAACTTAGATAACGCTGAACCAAATCTAAATATTTTTATTGTTTTCCTGTCTTAAAGACTTGGTAATTAATTAATTTAATTTAAGTTTATCTTTATCATAAAAATGGATAGATTTTACCACAATTAATAAATGAAAATAAAAAAATCAACCTGGGTAGTTTTGAAAAACTTAACATACATAAATAAAACTGAACAAAATCTTTTTATTTTTCTGTTTTAAACATTTGATAATAAAACTTGTTGACAATCATATCGCTCACTCCTTTCAAGAACGTCATAAATCAAAAATCGTCAATTTTCAGTTATGCATGTTTTCGGAATGCCCAGAAAATGTACTATATCCCAGCAAAAGAGGCATATTTTTAACTTAATATTTACCCGCTACAGGGCAGAAAATGTTGTTTTTGAATTTTGAAGAAAATATATTGTATTTTTTTTTTAAATATATTAAATATTTTTCAAATGGAGATCTGTTGCACAATAAAAAGTTCAATGAGAGGCTTGATATTTAATTTTAATACATTGTGTTATATTTTAAAACATTAAAAACGTTCTCCTGAAAAATCAAGTTTTTTGATTTATGACGTTCTTGAAAGGAGTGAGCAATATGTAAATGGTGAATATTACGCTTGTATGGTAATTTAATCTTAACAGTGCAATGGTTAGCGCGTTAAGCCATCATGCTGGAGACCCCGGGTTCAATTCCCAGAGGGGATCAAAATAAAGAATTTGTATTTAATACTATCTCGGACTGGTATCTTTCATAATATGAAAAATGACCCCTATAATTGGAGATAATCCAGATTTGTGAACAAGTATTTAGACACACTCAAAATGTTGTTGTAAGTGAAATTTAAATTAAAAATTAAATACACTTATCATGTAAGATGTCATTACAAATCTTGATGCATAAATTATTGTATTATAACTGTGCATTACACTTTTCAACTTTGAATACGAAACATGGACATCACGTTAATTTACATATGTGCGAATCCAGTTATGTGACTTTGCCATGCAGTGATCGACCCGTTATCCTGGTCAAATGTCCCGGAATCGATTACTAGCTAGGTCAACAAAATAACCAATAAAATTTAAATAATACATAGCATTTTAAAATCGCCTTATATAATGGTCAGCACGTTTGGCTACCGTACTGGACGTCCCGGGTTCGATTACCAGGGTGGGGTCAAATATATATACATATATATATATATATATATATATATATATATATATATATATATATATATATATATATATATATATATATATATATATATATATATATATATATATATATATATATATATATATATATATATATATATATATATATATATATATATATATATATATTTATATGTATATATATATATATATATATATATATATATATATATATATATATATATATATATATATATATATATATATATATATATATGAGTGACTTTTTCACTCTTATATTTATTAAATATTACCCTGGACTGGTACCCGAAGCGGAGGGCTGATCACCTTTCCTTCATGTGTTTACGAACAAGATAACACTGCGTTTATGTGATGCAGTGCCCTATGTGTACAATTGGGTGCGGATGAGAGTTTAAAAAAAATATAAAATAAAATAATAAAATCACAAAAAATAACAATATGAAAACTGTAACTAGTTAAAAATCACACCTTTTCCTCGCATAGGTAGGCAGGGAGCATAGAACGCCATGCAAATCTGTTTTTGAAAATAATCTACATATCTTCCACATTCGTACAATTCCTCATATATACACGCCGATTATTCCGACTCCTGACCTAACCACGCATTGAAATACTTGTTCATGCTAAGTTTTCCTCGGTCTTTCTCTGCTTTTAATTCCAAACTGTATTAGTCTTATATATTTGTTTTACCATTATTTTCTCACTCATTCGTTCCACTTGTCCAAATCATCACACCATTCTTAATTATTTCGATAATGCTTATCTCAGCTTTGTATTCCTTCCATATATCACCATTCGAACGTCTATCATACATTGTATGTTAAAAGCATTTTTAACTTTGTGGTATGGTGATATAACACTCTCCTTATCATTCATCGTTCACTTTGCATTTTTTAAATGGTATTACAAAAAAATGAACGATGAATGATATGTTATCTATCATGCATAGTATAAAAACAAAATTAACGTGACTAATAAATAATACTGGAGAGATGACGTAGATCAGCTCTCTGACAATCGCAACACTGATCTCCAGTGTTGCCACATTGCTCACTCCTTTCAAGAACGTCATAAATCAAAAATCGTCAATTTTAAGTTGTGCATGTTTTCGGAATGCCCAGAAAATGTACTTTATCCCAGCAAAAGAGGCATATTTTTAACTTAATATTTACCCGCCACAGAGCAGAAAATGTTGTTTTTGCATTTTGAAGAAAAGGAATTGTTTAATAATTTTTTTTAATATACTAAATATTTTCAAATGGAGAAAAAACCTTCAGGTTTTACCTAAAAAGATCTGTTGCACAGTAAAAAGTTCAATAAGTGGCTTGATATTTATTTTTAATACATTGTATTACATTTTTAAACTTTAAAAACGTTTTCCTGGAAAATCAGGTTTTTTGATTTATGACGTTCTTGAAAGGAATGAGTGACGTGTCCAACACCCATCTGTCTTCCACAACCAGTTTGATGATGAGGTAATAACTCTTCATCAGCCTGCCTTTCTATGCCTTATTAGTCCATCCCATTGTGGTATGTGTACTGAAGCAAACATACCACTGGCGCTACAGTGCTGGGGTCACTTCAGGAGGGCCCTGTATCCATTTGGCAGCTATAATAATACGTTTTATTTCCTTTTCTAGATTTCGTCGGCGTCGCCAAGAGAGCGTAGAGATACCCCGGCTGCTACAGAGGACAAACCTGACACCTTGACAAGCATTCAAAATTACTTGAAGGAAAATATTCAGGTAAGATCTAATTATTAGTGATGATTTTAAGATATTCTTTGATTTGTATGGATCTTCCTCGAAATACGTCTAGAGGAAGACCAAAGAATCCATGGATGCTACAGAAAGGTAACATCATTCGAAGGCATGGCCTAGGTGACGTTGTCCATAGTAGAAGGACCTACAGCCTGAAGACCAGGAGAGCTGACACCGACAGTCTAAGATATGTTAGGATGGAGCCAGGAAGAAGATAAACATTTAGAGGAAGACCAAAGAATTCATGGATGCTGCAGAAAGATAACACGACTCGTAGGCATGGCCTAGGTGATGTTGTCCATGATATCATGTCCATGACTTACAACCTAAGAACAAGGAGAACTGACCTCAACAGTCTACAAAGACGATAAGTGAAGGCATATTCAAAGGCACAAACTATAGAGGAAGACTCCGCTTAAAGTGGACAAACATGGACTAAATTATCTCCGACATTCGTTGTAGCAGGTACACCAAGTTGAACAGACTAGCGGAGGATAGAAAAGGATGAACACTGTCTATAAAAGAAGCAAACCAGTCATCACACGAAGAAGAAAGTAATTCCGACTTCTGACACGATCGCTTTTAAATATTTGAAAAACTTGTTCATGCCAAGTTTTCCTCGTTTATTTTATTTTAATTTTTTGTTGTTATTAAATTTACTCATCTTACGCATATGTTTAGTACGAGTATCTATGCGTTATCTTAGGTTATCATGGGTTATCTATGACGACATACAAAAATATCTATGCATCCTCGTATGTTTCACATATTGTCACTTTATTCATAACCTTTTAGATGTAGTGAAAATATATTTTCTATCAATATTAAAAGATCTAGCCAAAGAATGAATAATTTACTAGAAATCCCTTTTTGCAAATCCAGACTCGCGCAAAGACACGCATTTTTCATAGCTCCAATTTTTTTTAAAGTCATTCCACGAAGACTATATGTTAGACATTGATTACCTAAGTTTTTTCGATTTAAAATTTTCTTAAATTATTTATTTAAAAAACAGATCTAAGTACCTTCTTCTTTTAAACGTATAACTCATATAATACATATTTCGTAGTCGTACAGGAGAAAGTGACCAACTGACAAAACGTAAAATGTTCAGGAGTGCCATTTAAGTCACTTTTGCTTGGCAAAAAAATAAACATCAATGCAATTAGTCATTTTAAGAAGTTAATATAAATAATACTTTCAAGTTCAAAATCGCTTTGGGATATTTTCAGCGATATCAGTAAGATATCAAATAGTCAACGATCACGTTTTTGTAAAAAATGCACTTGGTCACTTTCTCCTGTATGACTACTATTTGCTAATTTTTTTCATTTTCATCTTTTTGATTTTTTGTTTTATGTTAAAATCAAATATTTGTAGATTATATTTGCACTTTTAATCTAATTTTATTTCTGATAATATCTACATATTATATTCTTGCCAGTGCCCTATATTAAAACCTAAAATATAAGGATACCCACACACAGGCCATGCCTTTGTGGGATCTTTTTTTATATTAATATTAATGTGTTTCAAATTTAAAAACATCATGAACTTATGTGCGTGAAGGTACACACTCTCCTCGTTAATAATCGTTAATTTTTACAAGAGGGTTTACTGTAGGAAAAATTATAAAGCTTTGGGAATCATATTACATCCTTTAAAAATGCAATTTCCGGATTCACACATGGACTTCTTTCCAGAAAACCTCGATGCTGTGATTAATGAACACGATGATAGATTTTAACGATGGAAACGTCATCAGGTGTTTCGATAGATTATACATATGTTGAGTGCGTCAAAACACGTGTCACAATATAGTTTCACAATTGGTTACATTTACCAAGTAATATTGAATTTTTAATTTAAACATATTTGAAATATTTTGCAATACTTAACGGCTCTTCTTCACACATTTCTCTCACTTAAGGACAATTTCACATATTTTCATCATTTAACACATTTTAGACAAAAATATTTTTCACGGATTACCAATACATTAAGAAAATATATAATATATAAATAGTGATAATTGTGAAATTTACCTGTTTATATAAAAAAAATATATTTACGCGTAATGAACAATATTACAAAGCTCTCATCCCACCATAGATGTCTCTAGTGAAGTTCCAGTGAATTCAAACACTATTAGAGTTTGATCAATATATCTAGAAGTTCCAAGAATTTGAGTAGTGTGGTTGTCAATCATAGGGAGAATGGTGAATGTCACACGTGTAAAGTGATCACTTAACCAGCCGATGATAGTTCATAAGCTCTTTTAATTTATGTATTGATTGTTAAATCAAATAGATTTTTTGAGTCTACTATGTTGTATTTTATTGTTTAAAAACAGATAAAAATGAATATTGTGACAATTGTTTCGCCTAGTTATGGCATTTTCAAACAAATTCGTTTGAAAATGCCATAACTAGGCGAAACAATTATTACAATATTATTTTTTATGTGTTTTTTTTACATAAAATACAACTTAGAAGACTCAAAAAATCTGAGTTTGATTTAAAATTAATACATAAATTAAATTTTGTCCGCCTCCGTAGTGTAATGGTCAGCACACTCGGCTACCGTTCTGGAGGTCCCGGGTTCGATTCCCAAGGGGGGTAAAATAAATATAAGTGATTTTTTCACAGTAATATTTATTCAATATTACCATGGACTGGTACCTGAAGCGGAGGGCTGATCACCCTTCCTTCATGTGTAAACGATCAAGATAACACTGCGTTTATATGACATAGTGCCCTATGCACCATTGGGGTGCGGATAAGGGTTTTATTATTATTATTATTATTATTATACATAAATTAAAATGGAGTTCTACAAATTAAACGCCAAATCAATAAATGGCCCAGTAAATACCTAGACTTCCATATTCTTCATCATCTATGTTGACATGTCATTTTTTTAATAACTTCCATAGAAGAAACACAAGATTTGTGAACAACGATTTAAATACACTCAAAATGTGAATATTTCTGTCGAATGAAATCAATTGTTTACTTTTCCCTAAAGTTCAGTGACATTTATAAAGTGATGACCGCTTATAACGATAAACTGTCATAGATAAGGTTTTAGTTATTACATTATGTTAATTTATTATTGTTTGCTTATTAATACTATAATAATTATTACTCTAGCTGATAAATTATTTAAGGGGGAACTCGCAAACATCCAATTCATTAAGCGATCATCGCGCGAGGGGCTAGACGTGTCTCCGCGCAGCTTTTGTTATAGAATAAGCTAACCTTTTTATACTATTTTTTATACATTTTTATCACTTTACACACACACACACTTGCAAAATTTACCATTCTACCCATGATTGACAACCACACTACCTACATTTTCGGAACTCCTAGATATATTGATCAACCTTATGACACAGTATATATAATATCATATCGCTCAATCCTTTCAAGAACGTCATAAATCAAAAAACTTGATTTTTCAGGAGAACGTAACTTTTTAAAGTTTAAAAATATAGTACAATGTATTAAAAATAAATATCTAGCCACTTATTGAACTTTTTACTGTGCAACAGATCTTTTTAGGTAAAACCTAAAGGTTTTTTCTCCATTTGAAAAATATTTAGTATATTTAAACAAAATAATTAAACAATACCTTTTCTTCGAAATGCAAAAACAACACTTTCTGTCCTGTAGCGGGTAAATATTAAGTTTAAAATATGCCTCTTTTGCTGGGACATAGTACATTTTCTGGGCATTCCAAAAACATATCCAACTGATAATTGACGATTTTTGATTTATCACATTCTTGAAAGGAGTGAGCGATATCAGAGTTCACAACAGCCATCTATGTTGGTTTTATTCAAATCAAAGTTTGCACGAATATTACGACGATCACTTGTATACGAGTACATATGAATTAAAGTTATATCTTGTGGTATGTATTGTCATTGAAAATGCCATTAAAATTCCATGATACCACACATTCTTTATTATGCATGTAAGTATGGGGCGTATGTCATAAGAATCACATTCACAATACGTGATTACCTATGGTCTTGATCGCTCGGACAGATAAAAAAAACATTACGACGTTTTATGACTTGACATTATCTTCACCCATAACTAATAATTTCATCTACCATATAAACGCATGACTTGTCCATGCTTTCAAAAAATATATTTAAATAACTATATTATCGCGGAAAGAACGGATAACTACAATATATTGGAAAAAGAAACACAGGATGACTGAGAAAAACTTAGTTATAGTATTCTGGGTAATCACATAATACACAATTTTCTTTGGATCTTCAAACACCTTACAGTGTTTAAAAATTATACGGAATGCTTCGAAACACGTGCCACAATAGATTTTAATAAATAGTGGTTTATGTATAAATTTTTAAATCAAATACAATTTTTTGAGTCTACCAAGTTGTATTTTATTTTTTTAAAACACATAAAAATTAACACAGATTTTTTAGTCTACTATGTTGTATTTTATTGTTTAAAGACGGATAAAAATTAATATTGTGACAATTGTTTCGCCTAGTTATGGCAAACGAATATGAAAATTAAATGGGTTGACGGTCCTTAAATGGCTATAGAATTCTAGGCACTTAAGTACCACGATTTTTACATAAATAAGTAAAATATATATATATATATATATATATATATATATATATATATATATATATATATATATATATATATATATATATATATATATATATATATATATATATATATATATATATATATATATATATATATATATATATATATATATATATATATATATATATATATATATATATATATATATACATACATAATATATTAATTATGCATTGTATGTATCATCATATTTGTATAAATTTATTGCATATATTGTTTATAAACATCGATTGACGTGAAAACAGATCTTTTTGAAATTATTTTTTAAAATTAGTTTTTTCGTCTTACTTTTCGCAGAAAAAATGCTTCATGCTGTGTTTTTCTCGTTTTTCAAAAGAAGAATTTTTGTAATATTAAAACTAATTGTAAGATGTATATGATATATGATAATCAATTCTAAATTTGGATGTATAACTTATTAATAAATATAAAAAAACATTATATGAATCGATTTTTTTGGCAAAATCCTGAAGGAATCCCTGACATGCTGTCCAAAATGTATCTGATACTTTAATAAATCATGACGTCAGATCCGACGGATCCGGTATTTCTCGCTAGAGTACTGAAAGCCGATATCGCTCACTGCTTTCAACGTTATATTTAAAAAAAACTCGATTTTTCAGGAGATCGTTTTTGAAGTTTTAAAATATTATAAAATGTATTAAAAATAAATACCAAGCAACTTATTGAACTTTTTACTGTACAACAGATATTTTAGGTAAAATCTGAATGTTTTTTCTCCATTTGAAAAATATTTAGTATATTTAAAAAAATAATTACACAATACCTTTTCTTTAAATGCAAAAACAACGCTTTCTGCCCTGTAGCAGGTAAATATTAAGTTAAAAATATGCCGCTTTTGCTAGGATATAGTAAATTTTCTGGGCATTCCAAAAACATGCATAACTTAAAATTGACGATTTTTTTTATATGTGACGTTGTTGATGTCAAATTTTGGTAACCAAAAATTTTAACCCATTTTGAAATTCCATCATTTTTCAAATTGTTTCAGCTGGACAAGGTCCTGGATAACCTTAAGGAGTTCGGAGAGAAGGTGCAATCAGGCACCAAGGAGTTCGCCCAACAGGTGCAGGACAAAGCTCAGCAGATCTTCAGCCCGTCCACTGATGCGAAGCCTTCAACATGAGAGCCAGGGACAGACATTTTTAACTGAATTTATATATATATTTTGTAGAAATGTGTTTTTTTTTTCTTTGCCAAACAGATATCCCATGAAAATTATATATTATGCAGTATACTCTAATAATTGAGGGATCATGGAAATTGGAAACATCTTATAATTAATGTTTGTATGTAAAATAAAATAAACGCTGTATTTTTTTAATAATCTTTATAGTTTCATTTATCAGATATATGTGTCGCCTACTTTCAAAATCCGCCAGATTCATGTTTGTCGATTTTACAAAAAATGCGAAATTCTCCGGGTAACATTTATGTTTCAAAGATTTGTCTATCATTAGATAAAATATTGTGAAATAGAGAAATTTTCCCATTTTTTTTTCAGTATTTAAAAATAAACATGAAACACAAACCGATAATGACGTCATCTTAATTTTTTAACTGTCCCCGCTCTCTGATTGGCCGATATGGGTCAGAGGGCAAGAATTTGAAAAACAACGCTGTTTTTAAGTATTTTTTAGCAGGGTTTCCAAGTATATAAACATTTTAAACAATAAAACCCACAATTGGCATTCCCATAGAGCATTTATTTTAAAATCTTATAAAATTGAATCTGGCGGTTTTTGAAACTAAGCGACACATATCTTCTTCTTCCTGGCTCCATCCTAACTTATCATCTTTGTAGCTTGTCCAGCTCTCCTCATCATCAGGTCGGCATGGCTTAGGTGACATTGCTCATGGTAGAAGGACCTACAACCTGAGGACAAGAAAAGCTGACCCCAATAGTCTACAATGACGATAAGTTGGGATGGATACAGTCAACAGTATGCCTTCTCCTGAGGAGTTTTACGTGGTTTCCTTCCAGCAATGAGCAAATGCTGAAAAGTTCCTGTTTGGTCCACACTAGATTATCCCTCCTGTTCCCAACACAGATTCAAATAAAAACATATTTAATTAGCTAGAAGAAACAAAAATCCACTAAATGATCTATAAACCTTGTACATAATAAACAAGGTAAATAATAAATGCAATTCCCATCTAAAAAAATTGGAATGGAGCCAGGAAAAAGATAAACATATGTATATCGTTTTCCTGGCTCCATCAAACTTATCGTCTGACTGTTAGAGTCAGCTCTCTTCGCCCTCAGGTCCTTCTGTCATGGACAACGTCACCTTGGCCATGCCTTCGCATCACATTATATTTCTGTAACATCCATGATTTTTTTGGCATTCCTCTAGACGTCTTTCAAGGAGATTCATGGCAATTGCCTAATTCACAATATGTTCTATATGTTTGGGCAGCAATATACTTTAAATATACGAGAGGTGGATCGTGCATGATAAAACTAGTGAAGAACATTGGAACCATACACCATGAGCAAATGCTGACAAGTTCCTGTCTGGCCCAAACTTGATTATCTCTCCTGTTTCCAGCACGGATTAAAATATAAATCGTGTTTTTTAGCTAGAAGAAACAAAAATCCAGTTCATTATCTATAAACCTTGTACACAATAAACAAGGTAAATAAAAAAAAACAAGTCATCTAAAAAAACCTTAAAATCTGAACCCAGGATCCTAAAAGAAGGTAATGTTTAAAAAAGGATTGCCACTAAATTTTGGTCCATTTCAGAGCATTTGACCTCATTCAAGGGAAGAAAGCACAAATAACATGTCATGAGACATGTCCCCTATGGAATCGAGCCTAGGTCCTCCAGCACGGTACCTAAACGCCATAACCATTACTCTAGGATGCTGACGAGGGCTAGATGAAGAAAAATCTAATACATATTTCAGACTTAAACGCTGGCATTGAACGGTCTCCAACCCCATTCCTGGATTTGATACAGAAGCATCTAGGCTTCCTGACAGACCTTATCTTGCAAAGCATTTTTTATGAACTAAAGGGGATAAAAAGATCGTTGTAGGAAGTAGAATCTCATCACTCATTGGAAGCTCGGCTGTCCAAACTCAAAACACAGGAAGGGACATTTTTGTAGTACGTTTTTTTTGCATTTTTGGACTAAGTAGATTGTACTTAATCCAAAAATGCAAAAAAAAATGTCCCTTACTGTGTTTTAAGTTTGGACAGCCGAGCTGTCCCAACCGCATTCCCGATCTAATACAGAAGCATCTACGCTTCCTGGCAGACCTCTCTTGTTGACTAATTAGAGAAAATTACAGAAAATGCGAAACATAATTGTATCCAGATTTTACAGTGAATTTACATTAAATGGCTTTCAACGTAAACACGGGTAGAGCCGGGCGAAACACGAGTATGTGTTGTGAATTAAATTATTTTCACGTGATTACTTAGTGATAATGATAGCAATCAAGCGATTTTAAGCGGAATCGACAATCCTCAGTGAGTATCGCGTATATATATATATATATATATATATATATATATATATATATATATATATATATATATATATATATATATATATATATATATATATATATATATATATATATATATATATATATATATATATATATATATATATATATATATAACATATAAATATTACAGCAAAGCTGTGCGCTGAGCCGATCGCTGTGACGACAGGGGAGCAGTCGGAATCATAAAGAAAATAATTTTAAAAAAAAACAACTGACTTGCTAACCTTCACAGCGCTCCCAGCGAAAGGGTAGGCAGAGAGAACAGAACGCCACACCAATCTGTATTTGCAAACAATCCACATTTGCATCACCTCAAACACATTTCTCTTGTTATTCTAACTCTTATCCACGCCTCATGGTGCATAGGACACTGCATCGTATTGACGCGTTGGTATATTTCTGAAGGCTAGGTGATCACTCGTGCGCTTCAGAGACCAGTCCAGCGTAATATTAAATGAATATTATAGTGTAAAATCACCAATATTTATTTTCACCCCTCTTGAAAGTTGAACCCGAGACCTCCAGCACGGTAGCTAAACACGCTAACCATTAATAATCTAATATTTATTCAATATAACTCTGGACTGGTACCTGAAGCGGAGGGCTGATAACCTTTCTTTAATGCGTTAATGATCAAGATAACACCGCATTTATGTGATGCAGTGCCCTATGCATCATCGGGTGCGGATGAGGGTTTTTGGAAGAATTGTATAATATTGATATATCATCCGTAGAGTGAGTCCGATAGTAAATAATAAAACATATTTAATTTACAAGGCATCAGGTTCGCGCCGCCCAGGACGACCATTGCTGACAATTCTTCGGCAGTTCTCGTAAGAACTTCGGGACGCGGATCTGACTTGGGAGGACAGAAAAGCCTGGAGACAGTTTGTGGACTCCATATGCTCCACCTAGGGAGCGGTTATGGTTTAATAATTTAATTTGCAGCAAACAGTGAAATCGATAGTTGTTGTTCTATTATAATATTTCATTATTTTAAATTCCTCTTCGTGGGTTACAATCTTTCTGATGATTGGTTTGCTTCTTTCGTTGTTAGTCTCGACCCGTCTCTATCCTCGTCTCTTCAACTCTGCGTACCCGCTACAGCACATGGCGGAGATAATTTGGTCCATATAGGTTAAGCGGGTCGTCCTCTGTAGTTTGTGCCTTCGCAGATGCCTTCCGCGATCGTAAGAAGCAGGCCTGGGTGACTTATACATATTATGGCCTATCCATTTGGCCCGCTGTTGTGGTACTTTGGTAAGCATCGATACTAGACTGTACAGTCCTGCTTGATACCTCGTTGTTCCCTACATGTTCTGACCAATGAATCTCTAACATGTTACAATAGCATCACATCTCACATCGATCACTCCTTTCAAGAACGTCATTAATCAAAAATAGTCAATTTTCAGTTGTGCATGTTTTCAGAATGTCCAGAAAATGTACTATATCCAGCCAGCAAAAGCGGCATATTTTTAACTTAATATTTACCCTCTACATGACAGAAAGTGTTGTTTTTGCATTTTGAATAAAAGGTATTGTTTAATTATTTTTTTTGAATATACTTAATATTTTTCAAATGGAGAAAAAACATTCATGTTTTACCTAAAAAGATCTGTTACACAGTAAAAAGTTCAATAAGTGGCTTGATATTTATTTTTAATACATTGTATTATATTTTTAAACTTTAAAAACGTTTTTTTTTATTTATGACGTTCTTGAAAGGAGTGAGCGACATATCAAACGCCTCCAGCCTCCTCCGTTCTGTCTGTCCGATAGTCCACGTTTTTCTTCCATGCAACAGTTTGTTCCAGACTAGGTTTTTCTTATTTATAAGAATATTTACAAAATATTATATTGAATGCTCCCCTGTCGCGAATGTACCCGTCAATAAACGAAGACCGATATGAGTTGACACTGTTGACAGTTCCATCGACGAGCTGCTCACTGCTCGGGTCAAATGTCTTCCTGTCACCGACATTTCGTACTTTATTCAAATCTTAATGTAAACGTTGGTGGCATGTTCTGTACACTCAACCCAAATGCCATAGTTTTACATTTTTGACATCGAGCATATCGCACACTCCTTTAAACAACGTCATACATAAAAAAAACTTGATTTTTCAGGAAAATGCCTGTTTAGTAAGACCCCGCTCAACGCGGTCGATGTTTCCTGATATCGCTCACTCCTTTAAAGAACGTCATATATCAAAAAAACATGATTTTTCAGGAGATCGTTCTCAAAGTATAAAAATATAATAAAATGTATTAAAAATAAATATCAAGCCACTTACTGAACTTTTTACTGTGCAACAGATCTTTTTAAGTAACACCTGAATGGTTTTTCACCAATTGAAAAATATTTAGTGTATTTAAAAAATAATTAAAACATACCTTTTCCTCGAAATGCAAAAACAACACTTTCTGCCCCGTAGCGGGTAAATATTAAGTTAAAAATATGCCGCTTTTGCTGGGCTGTAGTGCATTTTCTGAGCGTTCCGAAAACATGCATAACTAAAAATTGACGATTCTTGATATATGACGTTCTTGAAAGGAGTGAGCGATATGATTGTCAACAAGTTTTATTATCAAATGTTTAAAACAGAAAAATAAAAAGATTTTGTTCAGTGTTATTTATGTATGTTAAGTTTTTCAAAATTACCCAGGTTGATTTTTTTATTTTCATTTTTTAATTGTGGTAAAATCTATCCATTCTTAAGATAAAGATAAAATTATATTTAATCAATTAATTACCAAGTCTTTAAGACAGAAAAATAATAAAAATATTTAGATTTGGTTCAGAGATTGGTAGATGAAGAAGACTATTGATTTACAGGACTTATGACCTGTTATAGGGCGGTTAAGTGATCACTTTGCATACTACTTTATTTTACATATGATTGACATTGCTCAACTGCTCAAATTTTTGGAACTCCTACACATATCATTATTCTCATGACACAATACATGTCAGTTCAGCGGCTCGGAGGGGCTCCCGCGAGCCCCTTGTTAAATTTGACTTGGGCCGGTGAGCCCCTTGTTAAATTTGAAGAAATCAATATTCTCTCATTAAATCAGCACATAAATGCAATTTCAGTGGTTGGTTTGAATGTATTATTCATAATCAACATAAAACTTTGTTGCCTTTTGAAATTTTTCGAGAAATAAATTCACTACGGGTGTGCAATAAAAGAGACCTATCCGTTTTTATTATTTGTTGAATTAAAGAATCTTCTACCATAAAAAATATGACTTATCTATATTTTGTCGTTTCATGTGCATATTGAGTATTTTCTTTAAATTATTATGTATTTTGGATAGTTAAAACAAAATTAAACACTCTTCCCCCACCACCCACGAGCTCCTTGTTAAAAAATTAGCAGCCCACCCCTGTGTGAGTTCATAGCCAAGACTTTACCTCCTGGGAATCAAAGAACCTCCAGCATGGTACACACACACACATATATATATATATATATATATATATATATATATATATATATATATATATATATATATATATATATATATATATATATATATATATATATATATATATATATATATATATATATATATATATATATATATATATATATATATATATATATATATATATATATATATATATATATATATATATATATATATATATATATATATAACGTTTACCATAGGACTTGTGCCCCTTTTCCGTGTCACTACAGATATATTACAAACATAATCCTAATTATTTTTTATTACGTAACGTCCAAGTGGCTCTAAAATCTATCTACGTCTTATGCAACACCACTTATATAGTCCCAACATAGGCAACAACTCATACAAACATATGTTTTACTACCTATTCTACTTGTATATACTTCTAATTTCATTTGATTCTTGAGTGAAAAGTCAAGGAAAACACTCGCTATCTCGCTAAAGGCATGAGTTTACACAATTTTAATAATTCAAAGTTAGCTATGAAGCTAAGGTATATGATATTAGTTCTATGATTTCACATAATAAATTTTGCTTCATCGCCTTTCTCAGTATAGTAAGGACACTATATATATTTTTTTAAATAGTAAAAAAATGTCCTTTGCAGTCCCTCGCTTCCTTTTCTCATTCGGACAGCCGCACGCATGGGTCAGCGGCGATATCGCGCCGAGCACGGACCAACAGCCAATAGGCCGCCAGTAGCTCCCGGGTACTTGCGCGCCTAGCACGCCGCCCCGCACCCCGCCCGACCTGTTTCCGCCGCAAACCAAGAGCCCGCACCCCGCCCGCAGCGCACGCGACGCGATGGAGCGACCGACCTGGCTTGCTATCCTTGCGATGCTTCTTTATGCGCTCCTGGTATGATCATCTCAAAATCAACATATTTTGTACCACAATTTTTTTTTTTTAATTATTTGTTTGGCAGTCACCCAGTGAAAGGATGTTTCTGCCAGTGTCAAGTATTATTTTAATAATAAAATAATAAATAATAATAACAATTAATACAAAAGTTCATGGTTTAAATGCGTTTTTTTAGCTTTATCATTTTACAAATTATGCCCGCAGTTCTAGAATAAGTTTAAAAAAGAAGGGTGGATGTACTACAAATTATGAATAAATTTTAATAAGATCTTAAAGTCTGGGGATATTTACACGGCTTATGACCTGTCATTGGCCGGTTTAAGTGATCACTTTATACACATATATAATAATAAATTTGGATAATTTATATGGCGCCATTTTAGTCAAATACTACCTCAATGGCGCTTGATATAAAGTGATCACTTCTGGTGAACATGAGAGTAATATTCACCATTGTACCTTTGATTCCCAAATTTCTCATTCATGTCTTCTTCTGCTTGATGTAGCCCTTATGGCCTGTTTTTAAGAGGGATTAGACAAATGTGCGGCAAAACGATGTTTGAATGGTGAAATAAGGTAGTGCAATGCTGAGCATAAGCATTGTCGATAAAATTAAGAAAAGTGTCTTGAGATGGTTTTGAAATGTGGATCGAATGAGTAAGGAAGGAACGGTGAAACGAATTTATGAAGTGAATTTAGTTTGAAACATGAGCAGAGGAAGAGCGTGGAAAACTTGGCACAATGAAGTATTTCAAATACTTGAAGGTGATCGGACCGAGTCAGGAGTCGACAGAAATTAACGGTGGGCATGTAATGCAATGAGAAGATGCATGAATTTCTTGAATATTTTTCGCAGATACTTTATGGCATATTTTATAAACTTTATAAAAGTAAACAACTTTGTTTTAACCACTTTTTTATTATTAGTACACTTTAACTTACTTTTGTCCACCTCCGTAGTGTAATGGTCAGCTCGCTCGGCTACCGTTCTGGAGGTCCCGGGTTCGATTCCCAAGGGGGCTAAAATAAATATAAGTGATTTTTTCACTGTCATATTTATTCAATATTACCCTGGACTGGTACCTGAAGCGGAGGGCTGATCACCTTTCCTTCATGTGTAAACGATCAAGATAAAACTGCGTTTATATGACGCAGTGCCCTACGCACCATTGGGGTGCGGATAAGGGTTTTATTATTATTACTTATTAACTTACCGGTTTCGAAAAGAACCTTGTCATCATCAGGGTTTATTAAATTCTAAAACATTAAAATACTCATAATTAATTACATACCCTTACCAAAATCTTCCACGCACTCCGTAAAAAATCCTATTGATGACAAGATTCTTGTCGAAACCGGTAGGTTAAAATGTTCTTATAATAAAAAAAGTGGTTAAGACAAAGTTGTTTAATTTTATAAAGACAAAGATTGTTAACAAAGACTGAGTGGTGTGGAGTTCTAAGCAATCTCTCTGGCTTGCTGAAAACCGGGGTGGCAATAAGTTAGTCAGTTAGTTTTTTTTAACACTGCTTTTCAACTCTGTATCAACGCTCATTCCATTTTCTTCCCAGACCGCATCCGCCATGCCAGCCAGTGGACCAATCTCGAATGGCAAATCAGCTGGAGACGATTTCGCCAGGGAAGCTGCAGATGCTCTGGATTCAACACTTCTTTTTTTGAAGGCTGGTTTCGACAACTTCATCCAAGACAGCACTAAGGTACTTCAAGTCCTACCAAAATTCATTTTGAAATCGATCCTGCGATATGTGCAATGTAATGCTTAATGAAATAGACATCAATCATGTTTCTTTTAATACGTTTAAGAGAAATATTGTTGATGCCTATTTGACAAGTTGATAATGAAAATTTCTATTATTTGATAAAAACATGTAATGTAAGTTTATTATATAGTTAAACTATTATGTACATGACAGTTTATTTTTATTTTTAGATTACTTAAGTGAAAACCTCTAATTGGAATGTTATATTTTTAATTTAACTATATTATGTTATTTTTGTTAAATATTCTGTTGGTTTTCCAATAAAAAATAGTAATAATAATAAAATTAAAAAAAAATCAATCACTTTTGGCTGACTGCCAATGTAATCGTCAAAATATTTTGAATTTTGTTAAGTAGATAGTGTTTTAGTATTAATCAGTCTTGATAAAGAAGCGGTTAGCTTCGAAACCGGTAGACATTATAATTATGTTGTAATAAAATATTTATAGTGATTTTAAAACAAAGTTACATATAAATTATATTAATCAATTGATTCGCTAGCCCCAGAACGAGGAAGGCCAAAAAATTCACGGAGTGATAGTACACTGATGTATGGAAGCGAAATATGAAATTGGCTAATGAAGGATGAAAGCAGAGTGAACGCCACTTTTTTTTAGATGGGAGTTGCATTTAATATTTACCCTGCTTATTATGTACAAGGTTTATAGATTACTAAATGGAGTTTTGTTTCTTCTAGCTAAAAACATGTTTTGTTCTAATCTGTGTTGGGAACAGGAGGGATAAACTGCTCTGGGCCAATGAGGAACTTGTCATTGCTCATTGCTGGGAGGAAACCGCTTAAAACTCCTCAGGAGAAGGCATATTGTTGACTGTATCCATCCCAACTTATCGTCATTGTAGACTTTTAAGGTCAGCTCTTCTTGTCCTCAGGTTGTAGGTCCTTCTACCATGAGCAATGTCACCTAGGCCATGCCGTAGGTGAAGTCGGACTATTGACCGTCGTCAACAGGCCTTCCGTTGCACTATAAGAGGGTTCCACATTTCGTGAGAGTTCCTTATGAACGCCACTGACATGGGTCCCCTCAGATGAATGAGTAAAAAATCGATGTATGACAGAAATAAAACTAGCGATCCAACCACCGAGGTGCCTGCAGCTGTTATAACTTGATCGGTCCATCATGTGGGGATTTTTCTCTCCCTCTCTTCCCCTCCAGGCTAGGAATCACAACCAGTGGTCATTCCACGCTATCTTCATTGCCACGCGCAACCTGTCCAAAAAACTGAATAATCATTCGTATACAGACACTGACCAGTGTCGAACCATCCAAGATTCTTCTATTATCACAAAACTAATATATGAGTATTAATTTCAGTTGTCCAACATGTTCGCGAATTTGACGGACAACATAATCAAGCTAGCCCCACAAGGAGAGACGATACACACGGACAACTCCCAAATCAGATTACAAAACCTGGCAGCTCAAACGAACAGGACTTTCTCTGGAGGGCTGTTCAAAATGGACGACTGATGGATCCAAACGGATCTAGTATTAACCTTTAATATATGATTTCAACAAGAGGTGTAGATCATGGGTAACTGTTACGTTATAGGTTATCCGAAATCATAATGGTATTCGTCACTTTTTCTCGGTTTATATTTCTTTCTAGCTTAAGTGTTCGATGTCAAATTGTCAAATATACAGGGAACTAAAAATATGCTCAAGTTTTCAGCATACAGGTACATATTTCGCTCACTCCTTTCAAGAACGTCATAAATCAAAAATCGTCATTTTTGAGTTGTGCATGTTTTCGGAATGCCCAGAAAATGTACTATATCCCAGCAAAAAAGCATATTTTAAACTTAATATTTACCCGCTACAGGGCAGAAAGCGTTGTTTTTGCATTTTGAAGAAAATTTAATTATTTTTTTTTAATACACTAAATATTTTTCAAATGGAGAAAAAACAGTCGGGTTTTAGCTAAAAAAATCTGTTGCACAGTAAAAAGTTTAATAAGTGTCTTGATATTTATTTCTAATACATTTTATTATATTTTTAAACTTTAAAAACGAACTCCTGAAAAATCAAGTTTTTTTATATATAACGTTGTTGAAAGGAGTGAGCGACATATGGTTACATATTTCTAGCTCCTGATATATTTGACAATTTGACATAAGCTGAAAAAAATATAAACCGAAATAATACAACGAAAACCATTCCAGTCGGGCAACTGTAGACATGGGAGATCGAATTATAAAAACCGATTGAACAACGACTTTTTTTAAAAGAATATATTTATTATATATGTTATTTGAATCCTGCAAATTTCCTTGAAGCAAGTGTGTTCAATATTTTTTGCCCGAATATATCAACAACAACAAAATAGACCTATGAAGATATTTGAATATCAAAGTATTCAAATGCCTTCTTGGATCTAAAAAATACAAAATGATGTATGGAAATCAAACAAAAGAGTTTCACGTATTCCCTCATGGACATAAATTTACTTAAAATATTTTAAGTTGATATGTAGAGCTGTAAATATAACTATTATATAGAATTAATATATCACTCACTCCTTTCAACAACGTCATATATCAAAAATCGTAAATTTTCAGTTGTGCATGTTTTCGGAATGCCCATAAAATGTACTATATCCCAGCAAAAGCGGCATTTTTGAAACTTAATATTTACCCGCTACAGGGCAGAAAGTGTTGTTTTTGCATTTTGAAGAATAGGTATTTAATTTTTTTTTTAAATATGCTAAATATTTTTCAAATGGAGAAAAGACATTCAAGTTTTACCTAAAAAGATCTGTGCAATAAATGGCTTCATATTTATTTTAAATACATTTTTTTCAAATTTATAAACATTAAAACGATCTCCTAAAAATTCAATATTTTTGATATATGACGTTGTTGAAAGGAGTGAGCGATATGTAAAATTATTAGCTATACTTATTGGTAAAATGAAATAAAAACTAGATGTAAAAAAAATAATGTTATACGAGTAAACATACTTTTCTTTAAACCTTTTGTACATTTTTTTATTAAATATTTTATAAATACAAATATTTATTTATATTTCTAGCTTATTATCAGTCATCTTCCCCTGATACTGGGTTTTTGCTTATTGCTACTACTACTACTACTACCATCACGCCGTTTCCCCGCAGGGGTAGGTAGAAACGATAGTAAAAAGTTTTTTAAATGTAACACATTCCTCCGATGCTGGGTTTTTACTTATTTAGTTAGCTGTAGATCGTCATTTAGGAGTCTGGGCATTTAAAAAAAAAATATATGAAAATAGCTCCTGTAATTGGAGATAATCCAGATTTTGTCAACAAGTATTTGGACACACTCAAAATGTTGTAAATTATTTAGTTAGTTAAAAAGCTTGAAAAATGTGCCACATGCTTGATGCTGGGTTTTTAGAGTTACAACCCTAATAACCAAGCTTGGTTGTAGGAGAACGAATTCAGGCTTATTCTTTAACATAATGTGTAAAGCCTACAGTTAAGACGTGGCGTGGTGTTGCTTTGCACTTAAGGATTAAAAAGGATCTAACTACAACTAAAGTTTTGTAAATAATAAAACAGGTACTCGTATATATCTATCTACCTGTACCTACGTGGGAAAGGAACATAAAATTCGCTCTATTGAGAACAAAATGGGGTTGAAATCATACTGTAGTAAGTCCTCTTTTGGATGTTTTACTAAATTTTAAGTGCTTTGTTAAAAAAAATCCTCAGTTCATTGAAAATTGACCATCGAGTACCTGAACGGAAGAAATCCATGCACGAATATTTTTATCTATATTAACGTCTCAACAAAGGTGAAGAAAATTACGGGGCTTACGACATTTCAAAGATTGGTTAAGTGATCATTTCACACACGTGTAACATTCACCATTCTACCCATGATAGACAACCACACTACTCGGGGAGTTTCCAAAATTTCATTTAAGTGGTTCATCATTGTCAATCATGGGTAGAGTGGTGAATGTCGCACGTGTTTAATGTGATCACTTAACCAGAATATGATAGGTCATAAGCCCTGTTAATACCCAGACTTCCATATTCTTCCAATTAATTATTCGAATGTCACTTTGTGGCATAATATCTATCCATTTTTTTTTTATTTCAGTTTTACTTGGTAAATACCTCTATTTCTTAAAACTTAAAATCTATTGTCACATATAATTAAAATGTAACTTTGTTTTAAAATCACAATAAATATTTTACAATAACTTAATTAAAATGTCTACCGGTTTCGAAGCTAACAGCTTCTTTATCAAGATTGATTAATACTCAGTCAGTATTTATCAGTCTTAATAATGAAGCGGTTAGCTTCGAAACCGGTAAACATTATAATTAAGTTATAATAAAATATTTATAGTGATTTTTAAAACAAAGTTACATTTTAATTATAATATGGAAAATAACAAAGTTAGTGCTTCAAGTATAAATTATATCTATTGTGACACTTTCGATGCATTTCGCATCATTTTACGGTGTTTGACAATAATTCAGAATGCATTGAAACATATGTTTTGATATATTTTAGGAAATATTGGTAAATACAAAGTAAAACTTCAATTTAAAAATTCATATTCTGATTCAAAAAATGTAAAAATAACTTCTAGGCGTAGAAAACTCAAATTTGTGAACAAATTGGACAGATTCAAAATTTGATGAAAAAAATTAACAATTCTATTTAAAAAATGAATAAATAATGTTAGAACATTATTGTTTTGAGTGGATTTGCCACGAAAAAAAGTTTTAAGTGAAACGTAAAAAATTCCATCCCCCAACAGCTGAGCCACCCTAAGCATCGCAACAAAAGATTAGAAAAGCGACATAAATCCTTTGTTAAGCTGAAAAAGGGCTCTTAGCTCGTCCTAAAATTTATCTGGCATTATAGTATTACATCTGGCGTCCTTGGAAACACACGAATCCAATTCATGTCCTTAGGAGAATGGATAAGTCTACCTGTATATTGTATATTACAATTTTACCTGTCGTAAGCTTCTAAGATTTTTTATTGTAAAATCCACGTATTCGCGGTTATTTATTTTCAAAACATCTATTTTTAAACAAAGTTATCTGCAAAAACCAACAAAATCCTAGAGAAGGGCTCTAACAAGAAAAATTCAATCAATTTATTTTATTTACAACATTTTGAGTACACTTACTTATTCACAAATCCGGGTTTTCTCCAATTTTTTATTTATTTTTACTTTCTTTGACATGTCAAAACAGATGAAGAAAAATATGGAAGTCTGGGCATTTACGGGGCTTACGACCGTCATGGGCTTGGTTAAGTGCTCACCAATTCTACCCATTATTAACTATTACACTTTTTTACACTATTCAATTTTTTAAACTTTTATTCAACAAACTCGTAACACAGCATGCGCGAGTTCACAATTGCCATCTATGACGGGATAAGGACAGCTCTTATTAAGCAGAGGCTCTTTTAATTTGAATCTTGGATTTCATTCCCATTTTTGGACACAATAAAAATGTTGTAAATATACATTAGCTCAGATTAAAGAAAACACTTGTTTTTTACCACTTGAGTTTTATTATAGACTACATGTTTCAAAAGTTAAACTTCCATCATTCAGGTCTGTATAATAACTGTATAACATGTAGTCTATAATAAAACTCAAGTGGTAAAAAACAAGTGTTTTCTTTAATCATTGTAACATGTCTTACCACAAAGTTAATGCCGAAACAATTAATAAAATAAACATTACCTCCATCAATCTTTATCCACTGAGAAGAAAATGAAAAAGATTGTCACACGATACAAGCGGGTATATCTACGGGTAAAAGCGAAAGTGAAAATTTAGAAAATTTAGGTCTTAATTTTAGATTGAAACTCAGCGGAATTTAATTAACTAACTAACTAACCATCACGCCGCTTCCCCGCAGGGGTAGGCAGAGAGAATAGAGCGCCACACCACTCTGTCCTTGCAAACATTCTTCGCCTCTTCCACGTTCATGCATCTCCTCATACATACCCGCCGATTGTTACGACTCCTAACCTGACCACTTTCAAGTATTTAGCATACCTGATCGTGCCATGTTTTTCTCGGTCTTCCTCTGCTTCTTTTCCCGCTAACATTCGCCTCATAAATTTGTTTTACCGTTCTTTCCTCACTCATTCGTTCTACATGTCCAAACCATCTCAACACACCTTTCTTAATTTTATCGATAATGCGATCAGCGGAATTTTATTATTACAAGGTCAAATGCTAGCAAAAAAATGATACGAATATTACGTAGTAGCGTAAAACCCAACAACAATCAATAAAAACCTATAATTACATAAACACGTATTTTAATTTTTGCTCGAATCGATCGATTTAGACGTACCAGGGGTCTTTAACTTTGAATTTAATATGAATCCTTCAGAAATATTCAAATGCAAGTGAGAGAAAAAATACTATATTACAAAAAAATGCTTTTTAAAAGATAAATTAGTTATTGGAAGACAAATCAATTTATTACAAAAATATCGTAATCTTCTAGTACACAACCATGATACACGATTTACACACAACGAAGGTTCGATAGTCCCAAGAATTAAAAATAAATATGGGAGTCGAAAACTGCAATATATCGTTCCGAACATTATTGATTTATTACCGACGGATGATAGAGGTCAAAATAAAATATGGCACAAAGGCAAAATAAAGAAATGGGTAAATGATCAAGAGTTGTTTTTATGAAAATTATTAGTATGTGAAGTCCGAATCCTGGATTATAATCACACACATGAGAAACGCCAGAAAATATCATTTTCATTTTTATTATTTAAGCTTATAATTAGACCAGATAATTTATTTACAACATTTCGAGTGTCCAAATACTTGTTCACAAAATCTGGATTATCTTCAATTACAGGAATTATTTTCATATTATTTTTCTCCTTTAATTGGAGATTTTAACTCCTGTAATTGGAGATAATCCAGATTTTCTGAACAAGTATTTGGACACACTCAAAATGTTGTATATATATATATATATATATATATATATATATATATATATATATATATATATATATATATATATATATATATATATATATATATATATATATATATATATATATATTGATATTTATTATAAATTGATAAAAAAATTTATATAGAATGAGCCCCTAAGTTGAATATCCCCTTCCTGTACGGTTGACCAGGTCATAACAAATGCAAATGGTGACAATAGACTACCAGGGGTATATAAACCCAGCGCCGGGTGTTTGCGGCCAGTGCTCGATTCCGCCTCGTATGTGAAGCAGTACCTACCTCTAATCTAGCTGTCTTCTATAATAAAGGGCTTCAGAGCTAACTACAGCCTCCCAAGATGGCCAGAGTAATCATCCTGTTGGCAGTGATCTGCGTTCTACAGGTGTGTCATTATTTTTAATTACTTTTAACCCTTTGTATTGCGGTTTCTCTGATTTCGGAAAACGTCGTTATTTTTTCTTCATTCCTTCTTATATCGCTCACTCCTTTCAACAACGTCATAAATCAAACGTTTGTAATGTGCACGTTTTCAGAATTCTCAGGAAATATACTTTATCCCAGCAAAAGCGGCATATTTTTAACTTAATATTTACCCGCTACAGGACAGAAAGTGTTGTTTTTGCATTTTGAAGAAAAGGTATTGTTTAATTTTTTTTTTGAATATGCTATATATTTTTCAAATGGAGAAAAACTCTTCAGGTTTTACCTAAAAAGATCTGTTGCACAGTAAAAACTTTAATAAGTGGCTTGATATTTATTTTTAATACATTTTATTATATTCTTAAACTTTAAAAACGTTCTCCTGAAAAATCAAGTTTTTGATTTATGGCGTTGTTGAAAGGAGTGAGCGATATCTGTAATGTCGAATTCGAAGCGAGCAGCTTCATCTTAAACATTTCTTCATTCTTCTTCAAACACTCGTCCGCACCCGGTGGTGCATAGGGTACTGCATCATAGTAGCAGTTTTATCTTGATCGTTAACACACGAAGGAAAGGTGATTGGCCCTCCGCTTCAGGTACCAGTCCAGGGTAATATTGAATAAATATTAGAGTGAAAAACTTTAAAAATCACTCATATTAGGTGATAAAAAGGGAAATTAAAAATGTCTTATTATAATTTTATTCGGTTTCGGAGCAAGCAGAGTGTTTCATTAAGACTAATTAATAATAGAACCCTTATCCGCACCCCAATGGTGCATAGGGCACTGTGTCATATAAACGCAGTGTTATCTTGATCGTTTATACATGAAGGAAAGGTGATCAGCCCTCCGCTTCAGGTACCAGTTCATGGTAATTTTGAATAAATATTACAGTGAAAAAATCACTTAAATTTATTTTACCCCCCTTGGGAATCGAACCCGGGACCTCCAGAACGGTGTAAAGTGATAACTTAAACCAGCTTATGACGGTCGTCAGCCCCGTAAATGCCCAGACCTCTATATTCTTCTTCATCTTTGATAAGATGTCAAAAAATAATACACAAATAAAATTCTTCATATTTTGATTGAAATGTTATTCACGTTACTTCAACGATACCTGAAATTCCATGAAAAATGTCTGACACATGCGATACCTAGTCTTCTTCTTCTTACCCTCATCCGCATCCAATGGTGCATAGGACACTGCTTCAAATTGATGCAACGTTAAGTTGATCGTTAATTATAGGGAGGCAAGCCAGTCCAGGGTAATATTGAATAAATATTAGAGTGAAAAGGCACTATTATTTATTTTGACCCACCTGGGAATCGAATCAGGAACCTCCACTACACTGCGGCTGACACTTACTTTGACTTAACTTTGACTTAATAGTAATAGTTTTAAAATATGCAATGAACTTTCTTATTTCCTGGATTTATCATGTAGGTACAATAATAAAAGGTTCAACGCACAGATAATAGTCACAATATAACTAATTAGCAATTTTCCAAAGAGACAATAACACACTTATTATGATACGTCATATGTTATCAGCTATTAATTTTGAATTATTATCAATTATTTATTATTTATTAATTTATTTTATTTAAACTTCATGCATAGAAAATAAATAAAAGAAAGGCGATCAGCCCTTCTCTTAAGGTACCTATCAGTCCAGGGTAATAAATAATAAATATTAGAGTGAAAATTTTATTATATTTATTTAACCCCCCCCCCTGGGAATCGAACCTGGGACCTCCAGTACGGTAGTCGAGCGTGCTGAACATTACACTATGAAGGCGGACAATATAGAGGTTATACTCCACCGACAAGACACACAAGGTGGCTTGGTGGGTCACTGCATTTTTTTTTTTAATTATGTTTTTATTTTTTTTTTAATGAATGTAGACTGTATATGTATATTTATATATATATGTACATATATAGTTAGCAAATAAATGTTGAAAAAAAAAACAAACATACAAAAATTGGGTGATAGATATTGGTCTCTTTAGTTGTGTATTTATTTATTATATTTAAACTTCATGTACCGAAATGAAATACGTATATTTTGAATTTTAAAAGCGTTAACTTTGTGGATCATAGTGATTTCTTATTTTGAAAAATAGAAAGACTTTGTTTTTTGATCCACTCACATTTTTATTAACAACCAACTAGTTTCGGGTAAACCACTTCAGGGCAAATCAAACCCTGAAGAAGTCAAGCACCCTTTTCATCCATCTATCCTCAGAAATACGTGCCACATGACCTGTCTTTCGTTTTTTTGACAAAACGTTGATTTAAAATATCACGATATTTGTTTTTAGGTTTCTCAGGCGGCCGTGGTACCACCGCACGACCCCCCCACGATAACCAACGTCCTGGAGGACCTCTCCAAGCAGACGTCCGAATTCCTCAGAGGGCTCGGGGTCCAGGTCAACGAGCTGCTGCAGGCCAAGGATGCTGCCCAGCTGCAAGCCATCTTCCTCAACAACACACAGCAATTTGCCACCAGGGTAACTGATATCACCAAGAACCTCCAAGAAAAGGTAACTACAACGCATCTAGAGATACAGTAAATCCCCCTATAACGCTGAGATAGATACCGCGTTATTGGAGGGGAAACTATAGGGAAGTTATTGCTTTTAAATTGTATTTCAATTTTAAATGACTTATTATAGTCATTTCCGCTGGTTAAAATGTAACACCGTACGGTGTTTGAAAATGATGCGAAATGCATCGAAAGACGTGTCACAGTACGGCTGTCCAAACTCAAAACACAATAAGGGACATTTTTTTTGTAGTACGTTTTTTTTAGCATTTTTGGACTAAGTAGATTCTACTTAGTCCAAAAATGCAAAAAAACATACTACAAAAAATGTCCCTTACTGTGTTTTAAGTTTGGACAGCCGCGGCTGTCCGAATCAATTAATGAAAATAAATGTGTTATAGCTACGGTTACATTTCTAATTCATCTCACTGTGACCTCATTCATCATATATACATATGTATATATATATATATATATATATATATATATATATATATATATATATATATATATATATATATATATATTTATATATATATATATATGTATATATATATATATATATATATATATATATATATATATATATATATATATATATATATATATATATATATATATATATATATATATATATATATATATATATATATGGCAAACTTAAAATTTTAGTTTTACTGTGTTTAGTTAGTTTAAAAAAGAGACAGCCGTTGTGCGTGGAGAGTGACTTACACTCAAGGCTTATTGTTTCATTTGATTAATGGTATAATGGTCGTTGTCTTTTCTTTTATATATATATATATATATATATATATATATATATATATATATATATATATATATATATATATATATATATATATATATATATATATATTTTTTTTAATATTCACATGACTGTTTTCTTAAGAATTGATTGTTTTCTTAAGAATTTTGATATCTTCATTTTTTTTTATTTCTTTAGGGAGTTTATTGAAGTATTTAATTCCCAAATGTATGAAGTTTTGTTGAAATTTTCAGTAGTACATTTTAGAATTGCATAATCATTTTGTAATCTCGAAGATATATTTTTTTTAATTCAAATCTTGTCACCCTTTAATAATTGAAAAATTACGGTTTTCTTAAAAATGGTTCCTATGTTCGGAACTTTGTGAATGATAATTTTGTTGGATATCATTTTTTTCTTCAAAATGTATTGTCCTCTGCAGCTTTTTGTATTGTCTCATTAAATTTTTTATCAAATGGACATTTTCTCTTGTTTCCAGATCCAGTCTTCCAACAGCGAGGTGTTCAAGGTCTACAACCAAGTAGTGGACAACCTGAACCAGACTGTGGTCAGGCTGCAGAACCAGAATCCCGAGATGACGGTGAGGGTGAAGCAAGTGGAGGAGAACCTGCAGAAGAGCCTGAAGACGGTGCTGTCCGAGGCGGACAGGGTGGCCAAGACGGTCTCGGAGAGCACCAAGGGCATCCAGGACGACGTGGCCAAGATTGTCAAGCAGGCGTACGAGAACGTCCTCGTTACGGCACAGTCGCTGCAGAAGCAGCTCCACGAGGCTGCCAACAAATCATAAGGTGGTCAGGGGTGGACTCGAAAATATGCTATTCAGTACGCGATCTACGGCGCGAGGAGTCACACGTGTGACCACGCACAATTTTTTATAGTATAAATTGAAAAAATATTTTTACATATTTTTTTTTAAATTCCTTACCTTTCAATTACTCTTTTCTTTCTAAAAAATGAACGATAGATATTTCATATTAAGGTGGAGACTGATCGGAGCATTTCGTCGTAACGTAACACGTTACGATGCGAGCATTCAGGCAGTCAGTACAGCGAGCCGAGCGCTCCATCCATAGTTTCGGATGCTCGCTGATGCTCGCCGCGAGCGATGTTACGACGTTACGTTACGACGAAATGCTCCGGTCAGTCTCCACCTTTAAGGAAACTCGCAAACATACAGTACTTACTCATTTTTTTAACAACTTTTTTTAGAAAATATATTTTTTTTAGAATATGTATTGAAAATATTTTTATAATATCTTTAACTCCTTATCTTTCAACAACTCTTTTCTTTTCAAAACTATATTTTTCTTTGCAAGAAAAACTTATGTTTTCAATACAAAAACGGTGTTTTAAGCGAAAATTCAATAACATCAAATGTTACCTGGGTTTAAAGATAATTACGCTACGGGCATTTTTTATTCTATATTTTTAGATTATCATTTAAGGAATTACACATTGTACCATGATGAATGTTTATTCTATACATCACTTTTTTTATTATTTTTTATATAAATATTTTTTATTCAATAAATATTTTTTTGACAGTTTTTAGTTTTATTTTTATTATGTTATTTTGAGAAATAAAAAGACTTTGTTTTTTGATCCACTCACATTTTTATTAACAACCAACTAGTTTCAGCAACAACCTGTTGCCCTCTTCAGGGTTTAATTTATGACTTAAATATAGTACTATATATATATATATATATATATATATATATATATATATATATATATATATATATATATATATATATATATATATATATATATATATATAATATATATATATATATATATATATATATATATATATATATATTTATATATATATATATATATATATATATATATATATATATATATATATATATATATATATATATATATATATATATATATATATATATATATATATATATATATATATATATATATATATATATATTTATATATATATATATATATATATATATATATATATATACATATATATATATATATATATATATATATATATATATATATATATATATATATATATATATATATATATATATATATATATATATATATAGTATAATATACTATATTTAAGTCATAAATTAAACCCTGAAGAGGGCAACAGGTTGTTGCTGAAACTAGTTGGTTGTTAATAAAAATGTGAGTGGATCAAAAAACAAAGTCTTTTTATTTCTCAAAATAATATATCAATATGATCCACAAAGTTAATGCTTTCAATATTCAAAACATTATTTTTAAATATAATACAAATGAAGGATAAAAATTAATATGTATTTATATCCTTGATTCTACTACTTCCTCTTCTTCTTCCTCTCATTTTCTTTCTCTTTCCCCCTTCTCCTCCTTCTACTCCTTCTCCCCTTCTTTTCCTTCATCAGAATAATCACTGGCGTCTCAACATAGATGAAGAAGAATAACGCTGAGAATTTACGGGGCTTGTATCCTATCATAAACTGGTTAAGTGATCACACGAGCAACATTCACCATTCTACCCATGATTGACAATCGCACTACTCAAATTTTTGGAGCTCCTACATATATCATTAAATCTCATGACACTTTTGATATGAGTTCATAAAAGCCATCTGTGTTGGATCAATACAGAGAATGAAAGAAAGCTTTTTATTTAGCAGTGACCCAGTTATGGCAGAAATGATATTAAATACACAAGAAGTAACATTTTGAGTGTGTCTAAATACTTGTTCACAAAATCTGGATCATCTCCAATTAAGAATATAAGAATTTGAGTAGTGTGGTTGTCAATAATGGGTAGAATTGATGAATGTTACACGTGTGTAAAGTGATCACTTAAGCCAGCCTTTTTTTTAGATGGGAATTGCATTTATTATTTACCTTGCTTATTATGTACAAGGTTTATAGATCATTTAGTGGATTTTTGTTTCTTCTAGCTAATTAAATATGTTTTGGGAACAGGAGGGATAATCTAGTGTGGGCCAAACAGGAACTTCTCAGCATTTGCTCATTGCTGGGAGGAAACCACGTTACACTCCTCTTAAAACTTAAACCAGAACTTAAACGTAAAACTTAAACCAGCCTATGACGGTCGTCAGCCCCGTAAATGCCCAGACTTCCATATTCTTCTTTATCTTTGATGAGATGTCAACCAATAATACAAGAAATAATAAATCCTAAGTTGTAGGATGAATGTTGAATGTCAGATGACAGACTTCGACCTATCGCCCTTCAAGGAATATCTGACCTCCAAAAAGGTGGAAACACAGCTGGGAGTCTTCTTTTTCTAGATCCTTAGGATCTAGAAAAAGAAGAAGAAGAACTTGTAGGAGAGTAGGTACTGGCTAATCTTATTGTCAACAAAATGAGATGTACATAAAAAATGAGAAAATTGTTAAAACCGGGACTTGCAGTGACATCTGTGGATTTATTTTCATAGTTTGTTGAAGTTGGTTTCATTACATAGTTTCTTTCATTTTTATAATATTTATTAGTTGCCTAAGAAAATTGTCGCATATTTTCAAAATCCGCCAGATCCATGTAAGCCGATTTTACAAAGAATGCAAAATTCTCCGGGTAACATTTATGTTTAAAAGATTCGTCGATCTTTGGATAAAATATTATGAAAAAGAATATTTTCTCATTTTTTTAGAATTTTTTTCAGTATTAATAAAAAAACACGAGACACAAACCGATAATGACGTCATCTTAATTTTTGACCTATCCCCGCTCTCTGATTGGGTGATATGGGTCAGAGGGCAAGATTCATGAATATAGCGGAATTTGAAATGCAACGCTGTTTTTAAGTATTTTTTAGCAGGGTTTTCAAGTACCTATATAAATATTTTACACAATAAAACCCACAATTCGCATTCCGATAGAGTATTTATTTTAAAATCTTATAAAATTGGATTTGGCGGATTTAAACCAGCCTATGACGGTCGTAAGCCTTGTAAACGACCAGACTTCCATATTCTCCTTCATCTATGTCAAGATGGCATAAAACAATATATTATATTATGTGTTACAAAGGCATTGTTTAACGCCGTTTTGCTTAAACTTATACACATATCTCTCACTCCTTCAACAACGTCATATATCAAAAATCGTCAATTTTCAGTTGTGCTTGTTTTCGGAATGCCCAGAAAATGTACTATATCCCAGCAAAAGTGGCATATTTTTAACGTAATATTTACCCGCTATAGGGCAGAAAGTGTTGTTTTTGCATTTTGAAGAAAAGCTTGTTTAATTATTTTTTTTTAAATATACTAAATATTTTTCAAATGGAGAAAAAACATACCTTAAAAGATCTGTTGCACAATAAAAAGTTCAATAAGTGGCTTGATATTTATTTTATAATACATTTTATTATGTCATTAAACTTTAAAAATGATCTCCTGAAAAATCAAGTGTTTTGATATATGACGTTGTTGAAAGGAGCGATATCAGGAAACATCGACCGCGTTGAGCGGGGTCTTACTAAACAGGCATTTTCATCAGACTTGACTCCAATATAGCACAACGCAAACGCATCGCTTGTATCAGAATTAAGGAGTGTTTATCACCAGCTTGGCCGATTGTGGATTTGTTTAGGTCAAGTCAATCGATTTCACCAGTACTGTTGAATGCTGAATGATAATAATATTGAACATGTGACAATCGGTTCATATTAAAACAATAAACAAAAAATAACAATCAAATTCAATAACCTATATTTTAAAACATACACACATTTGCAACGTACCCCGTTTAATTATTTATACAAAGCTTGTCAAACTTTTATTGAGGCCCAGTATTCGATAATTCGCAACTTAAAAATATTGAAATTGTACAATTTTATGTATAATAATTGATTTTTTCTAGCCGGGAGGGCTGATCACCTTTCCTTCATGTTTTAACGATCAAGATAACACTGCGTTTATATGATGCAGTGCCCTATGCACCATTGGGGTGCGGATAAGGGGTTGAAGAAGATTTTATCTTAAAACCACGTTTTTGTATTGAGAAAATAAGTTTTTCCTCGAAATAATTATATAGTTTTGAAAATAACAAAGTCATTGAAAGGTGAAAAGTTAAAAAAAAACTATATATATTCTAGGAAACAAAAAATATCCAATATACATTTTGAGGGCTGATCACCTTTCTTTCATGTTTAACGATCAAGATAACTCTGCATTTATATGATGCAGTGCCCTATGCACCATTGTGTTGCGGATAAGGGGTTGAAGAAGATTTTATCTTAAAACAACGTTTTTGTATTGAGAAAATAAGTATAATAAATAATTTCGAGGAAAACCTCGAAATAATTATATGGTTTTGAAAAGAAAACAGTCATTGAAAGGTGAAAAGTTTTAAAAAAAATCTATATATATTCTAGGAAACAAAAAATATCCAATAAACATTCTTTTCAAATCACCTCAAACGAAAGTTACCTCACTGATTAAATTCTGTGTTTGCAAGTATGGCTTTAACAATAAAAAATCAATTCTATTTTTCCTAATGATAATTTATCATCCTTTATTTTAGTCTTTAAGGCGTTGTGTTTTTTAAATAATTTTAAAAGCCAGAAAATTTCAGAAAGATTAAAATATATATCTCTTCTTCTTCTCTAACCCTCATCCGCAACCAATGGTGCATAGGGCACTGCATCGTATTGACGCAGTCTAATCTTGATCGTTATTTACGTGAAGGCAAAATTATCACTCCTGAGCTTCAGGGACCAGCCCAGGGTAATTTTAAATACATATTAGAGTGTACTGACACTAATATTTTTACCTCGGATAACTTTTAGTGGACTCGAAAACCATCGTACTTACTCGTCACCGCAACATTACTCTGAACCGCTCTCCCGAGAAAATCTTTATCTCTAATTGTTTCTTTTGTACGTCGTATTTATGATGTTATTGGGTATTTTTCTACAATATTTAAAGTTTAAAATACTACGCCAGTGTTTTTTCACTCGCGTTAACGTAAACGTCACATAATATTGCAATTATTTCAGGAAGCTGAACTTTTTTAGCTACCAGAAATCGATTGCCAACAGTGTCTAAAATATGTTTTCGCGAGCCAACATTTATTTCCTTAAAATATTAATATTTTGAGATCTAGCCAAATAATGAATAATGTACAAGAAATCCCTTTTTGCAAATCCACACTCGCGCAAAGACACTCATTTTTCATGGCTCCAAAACTGTTAAATTCATTCCACTACGAGTATATGATAATAATAATAAAAACCCTTATCCGCACCCCAATGGTGCATAGGGCACTGCGTCATATAAACGCAGTGTTATCTTGATCGTTTACACATGAAAAAAAGGTGATCAGCCCTCCGCTTCAGGTACCAGTCCAGGGTAATATTGAATAAATATGACAGTGAAAAAAATCACTAATATTTATTTTACCCCCCTTGGGAATCGAACCCGGGACCTCCAGCCGAGCATGCTGACCATTACACTACAAAGGCAGACAGAGACGACTATATGATAGACATTAATTATCTTAGTTTGTTTCAATTTAAAATTTTGCTTAAATTATTTATTAAAAAAACAGATATCCTCCTTTTTAAGCTTATAAGTTTAGTAAATACTTATTCGCTAACTTTTTTCAATTTTATCTTTTTCATTTTTTGTTTTCTGTTAAAATCAAATATTTAATCTTTTTTATTTCTGATGTCTATTTTTTTGTCCGCCTCCGTAGTGTAATGGTCAGCATGCTCGCCTACCGTTCTGGAGGTCCCGGGCTCGATTCCTAGGGGGGTTTAATAAATATAAGTGATTTTTTCACTCTAATATTTATTCAATATTACACTGGACTGGTACCTGAAGTGGAGGGCTGATCACCTTTCCTTCATGTGTAATCGATCGAGATAACACTGCGTTTATATGAAACAGTGCCCTATGCACCATTGGGGTGCGGAAAGGGATTATTATATATATTTTCTTGCCAGTGCCCTTAATTATAACCTTAAATTTAATGTATATATATTCCACAACACAGTCCATGCCTTTGTGGGATTTTTTTTTTTGGATTAATATATTTTTTTGTACTTTTAATTGTAATGAATTGTGAAATGCAAAAAAAATTTAAATGAAGAAGAAAAAAAATTAAAAAATTTCAAATCCATATTTAAATTAAACAACTTGAGGTTTGAGGATCACTGGACCTAGATCGATGCGATAGTATCCTTATATAAGACCCTCCGCGCGTCCAGGCAGTCAGTGGTGGTTTATTCTTCGCCAAAGTCACATCTCCTGGACATATCCTCAAAACCAAGATGGCCAAGTTCGTCTTCTTCTTCTTCACGCTCTGCGTTCTGCAGGTAAGTCCCTTTACCCGTTCTTCTCCACGAAAAATAAAGGATAATCAGATATTATCCTAAAATCCTTATAAATTATTCACAGGGACATTTTTTTGTAGTACGTTTTTTTTTGCATTTTTGGACTTAGTAGAATCTACTTAGTCCAAAAATGTAAAAAAAACATACTACGAAAAAAATGTCCCTTACTGTGTTTTGAGTTTGGACAGCCATATGGGTGTGTACAAGTTTATAAATCAACCTTCTTCTACTTCTTTTGACCCTTATTCGCACGCGATCACATCGTTGCGCTGTTATCTTGATCGTTAGTTGCATCAATGCAAGGTGATCAGTTCAGCACTTCTAGTGCCAGTCCAGGGTAACACATAAGTGAGAAAGTGAAAATCACCCATTTTAATTTTGACCTACTAGAGAATCGAACTCAGGTCCTCCAGGAAGGTAGCCAAACGCGCTGACCACTTCACTACGGAGGTGGACAAAACGCGTATAAAGTAACTAACTAACCATCAGGCCGCTTCTAGCAGGGGTAGGAAGAGAGAATAGAACGCCAATATTTATTTGCAAAATCATTATTCGCCTCTTCCACATTTAAGCATCTCCTCATATATACCTGCCGATTATTTCTACTCATGGCCTGACCACTTTCCAGTATTTGAAATACTTGATCACGCTAGAGTTCTTTTTTTCCGTATTTTTTGGTATTTTTATATATTCCCACCTTAACATAAATAAATATTAATTTTACACTCAAAAAATATTATCCGTTTATCCCATTCCATAGTTTTGTTTTTCATTCAAATACCTCAAATACTTGAAAGTAGACAGGACGGCTATTCTACCAACAGTATAATTGGTAAAGTAATGTATGAGGAGATGCATAAATCGCTCACTCCTTTCAAGAACGTCATAAATCAAAAATCGTCAATTTTCAGTTATGCATGTTTTCGGATTGCCCAGAAAATGTACTAAATCCCAGCAAAAGAGGTATATTTTTAACTTAATATTTACCCGCTACAGGGCAGAAATGTTGTTTTTGCATTTTCAAGAAAAGGTATTGTTTAATTTTTTTTTCAATATTCTAAATATTTTTTTAAAATGGAGAAAAAACCTTCAGGTTTTACCTAAAAAGATCTGTTGCACAGTAAAAAATTCGATAAGTGGCTTGATATTTATTTTTAATACATTGTATTATATTTTTAAACTTTAAAAGCGTTCTCCTGAAAAATCAAGTTTTTTTTTATTTATTACGTTCTGGAAAGGAGTGAGCGAAATGTAGAAGATAATGTTTGCAAATGGTGTGGCTTGGCGTTATATCCTTTCTGCCTACCCCCGCATGGAAGTGGCGTGATGGTTGGTTAGTTAGACATTTAGCTCATAATATTGCACTTGGTAATTGGATTGACACTATTACAGTAATATGAGTAAGCCGTAACTACTAGACTAACCCTACAGACCTACATATAAAATTATAATACATACATCACTCACTCCTTTAAAGAACGTCATAAATTAAAAATCGTCAATTTTCAGTTATGCGTGTTTTCGGAACGCCCAGAAAATGTACTATAGGGTCCGCCAAATAACTTTTTTTTTTTGAAAATGCTATAAAAAAAAACGAGTGTAGCTTCGGCTGTGTGGCACGTAGCGCCGTCCTGTTGAAACCAAATGTTGCCAATATCCTCCTCTTCAATTTTTGTGAACAAAAATCCGTTCAACATGGCCCGATAACGATCGCCATTGACTGTAACGGCCACTCCTTGCTCATTTTCAAAGAAAAATGGCCCAATTATGCCTCTGGACCAAAATCCGCACCAAACAGTGACTCGTTTTGGGTGTACCGGCTTTTCAATGTATGCGTGCGGGTTTTCTGTGCCCCAAATACGACAATTTTGCTTGTTTACATACCCGCCAAGATCAAAATGAGCTTCATCCGAAAAGATGATTTTTTTGGCAAAATCGGCATCTTCTGTAAGTCGATCGCAGGCCCACTCAGCGAAGCGAAAACGCATTGGATGGTCAGTTGGCTTCAACTCCTGAACCAATTGGACTTTGTATGGCGTCATACCAAGGTCTTTATGCAAAATTCGTCTCAATGATGTCTCCGAAATGTTCAATTGTTGAGAACGACGGTGAATTGATGTTGATGGCGCTTCACGCACACTTTCTGCCACAACATCGATATTCTCGGGTGTACGCACTGTTTTTGGCTTTTCACGCTTTGGTTTATCGATGAGGATGCCAGTTTCTTTCACTTTTTTCACAAGATAACGAACATACGGAGCTGACGGTGCTTCTCTTCTTCCAAAAACCGTACGCAATTTTCGCACACATTCTGCAACATTACCATGATTTTCAAAGTAATGTCGCAATATTTCCCAGCGTTGTTCAAGCGTATACACAACCATATTCGCTTAGCGGAAGGATAAAACTAATTATCTGTCAAATCAGACATGAGCTAAGTGTTACCATTCACGAAATAAGCACTAGTTGAAAAAAAAAACTTTAGATGGCGGACCCTATATATCCCAAATATTGTGACAATTGTTTCACCTTGTTAGGGCATTATCAAACGAATGTCTAAAAAAATCTGTGTTTGATTTGAAATTAATACATAAATTAAAATGGAGTTCTACAAATTAAACGCCAAATCAATAAATAAATGTCTAACATAGGACTCACCGGAATAAAGTCGATGTCGAACGACATTCGACATAGGACCGGAAAGGGTTAATGAAGAAAGATGGATATTTTTATATTTTTATGGATCGCTGAGCATCAAAATTGATTGAATTTCCCAATCGCAGGTCTCCCTCTCCGCCAGGGTAGCCAGAGAGGCGCCGGCGGAGACCACCAACGTGCTGGACGACCTCTCTAAGCAGGCTGCAGACTGGCTTACGACCCTAGGAAACCAGTGGACCGAGACGGTGCAGGCCAAGAACTTGGACGAAGTCCAGGCCATCGTCAAGAAGAACACCGAGTCCCTCACCACGCAGCTGACTGGACTCGTGTCTGGACTCCAATCCAAGGTATCCTGTCTTGCTTGCTTTACTTATGTTATAATGACAATAGCTCCCAACTCTAAATGATAAGTTTATCAAATTTATGTAAATAATTACACTTGGGTCTCTTTTTATGCGATAGATACGTTCCACGGGGAGTCGCATAAAAAAAATCACAAAAAAAATACTTGAAGTTCAAACAAAACTGGGGGATGGGTTCAATTATTTTTAAAAAACCGCTTAGCTTCAAATCAAAATGATGGAATAAAAAGTTTATAAAAAATCGTAAAAAAAACAGAACAGCTTTTTCCTTATATCGAGTCATACAGGAGAAAGTGACCAAGTGCATTTTTTACAAAAACGTGATCTTACTAACCTAATATTGCACTGAAAACAAACCCAAAGGGATTTTAAACTTGGGAGTATAATATATTGACTTGTTAAAAATGACTAATTGCATTGATGTTTATTTTCTTGCCAAGCAAAAATGACTTAAATGGCCCTCCTGAACATTTTACGTTTTGTTAGTTGGTCACTTTCTCCTGTACGACTACGATATGGAATATCGTTTTTTAGACGAATCTTCAGTCCAAATTACAAGTGCTTTTTCTGTTTTTTTTTTCCAAGAAAGCATATCTTGAATACGGTGTAAGATTTTAGCTTAACTTTGTGCCAGTAACACACACACTTTCACACTTTAACGGTTGTAACCTGCGGTAGTCAAAATTTTAGATTATTTTTATGCGAATTTACATAAGAAACACTTGAAGTACGTACAAAAATAAGGGATAGGTTCCATTCCATTTGAAAATCGCATAAAAACCCAAGTGTATTTCACCAAATTGCCCTTTACTAATGTGCAAAGGCAAATAGCCGCTAGTTAAAAACAGTAGTTTTGAGATAATGATACTTTAACGAGTTTAATGATACTTTTTGCCAAAACGTGTTCCATGAATCGCTGTGCACATCTCAGTGTATGTATGAAGTTGCCTGTCAATGTGATAGTTTCAACACCATATGTCATCACAGGAAGGACACATGTTTCATAGATTTTTCTCTTTAGTTTTATGGTTACCTCTTTTTAACTTTTTACCTAGTTATTTAGCTAACGCCAGTAAAGCCAAATGGAGGTCAACCCTGACAGATTTCTGCCTTGAGTTTATTTTTTCTTAATCTCAGTCATCCTAAAAAGCTGGCTCCGCGGGAATACCGCATCCAATTTACGACTGCTTTCTCTACTTCATTGTGTTTATTTTTTATAAACACATTTTGGTAGGTGTTTTTTATGCCTGCGGATTTGATAATTGTGTGCATATAGTTTAGACCTAAACAAAAAGATTGTTACATATTCATAGAAAAACATTAAACGATTCTTTCTTTTCTGACTTTGAAATAAGGCGGAGAAGGTAAAAATACATTTCCCGTCCTTAAGCATTAATCGTACTGAACGGATAGAAATACCTTTTCCGTCCTTAGTGTATTAAATTAAATTATGAAATCAAATTACTGTTGGTTTACATGAAGTCACCATGGGGTACTTTACCCATAGATTCTTGAATTACATTTTTTTTCTTTATTTTAAATTCTTTTGCATTATACAAACATGCCATAAATTCAAATACAAAAAAATACGAATAAAACATAAATATAAAAAAAAGATACCACAAAGGCATGGCCTGTGTGTGGGTAAACAATATAATTTAGGTCATAGTAAAGGACACTGGCAAGAATACAAGAGGTATATAAGTAGAACTAGAATAATAGTGTTAATATAAAATACAAAAAATACAAAATACTTGACTATCAGAAAAAAAAATAAAATAAAAATAATTTTTTTTAGATAAAATAAAAAAAACTTAAAAAAGATGAAAAAGCATGCAAGTTAGCAAGCATGTACTACATGAGTGATACGTCTACAAGAAAAAGGAGCTTGAATCTGTCTCTTCAATAAATAATCCAAGCAAAATTTTAAATCTACACAAACTTAGGTAATTAAAATTCTTTTAATCTTTTTCTCAGATCAGCGACGCTAGCGCTGACCAATCGACCGTGATCGGTCAAGTGGTCTCCAAGCTGAACCAGACCATCGCCGATCTCCAGAAGGCCAATCCCGAGACAGCCGACCTAGCCAAGAAGACCAACGAGAACTTCCAGAAGAGTCTGGAGACCGTGGCTGCCGAGTTCGACAAGGTGAAGAAGACCTTCAGCGAGAACACCCAGGGGATCCAGGGAGATCTGGAGAAGCTGACCAAGCAAGCCTACGACGGCATCGTCCAGTCCGCGCAGACTGTGCAACAACAGATCAAAGCTGCTTCCAACAAGCAGTAGATCCCTGAAGATGATGCTGAAGATAAAGCTGAAGATGAAGCTGAAGATGAAGATGTTGAAGCGCCATTAGGCATCCACGTAATGACGCTTCAACATCTGATGTACTTAGTTTATAGGACTACAACACCTATGGTATTTCAAACCATCAACCTATACCTCTTTGATTTTGCCGATGGGTACTGAAAGCCAGGAAAACTGACATTTTCGTCGAAGTCAACATCGCTGAAGAACGTCATCAATCAGAATTTGGACTAATTTTTTTTAATATGTATAATAATCAAGTATTACAGTATGTGCCAACAAATACTTTGGTGAATAAAGACCACTTACTTTTGAAACTGTGTTTATTTTATTGGCTTGACCATTTTTTTCTTACACAAATAAAACATTGAATTTGTGAATTTAATGAATGGAATTAAAAATGTATCGGTAATTATGTAGATAGGTGACTGACTGCCCAATTAATCGACAACAAAAAAATCTGTTAAGTGATGATTTCTTCCTTAAATAATTAAGAAATAACTTAAAATCACCAAGTATAATTTAAATTAAAATGTTGAAATATTTCTATAAAGTGACTGCAGGAAAATATATTTACCGTCGTGTCATTTCTTATTTATTTAAGGAAAAAATCATCACTTAACAGATTTTTTCATTGTCACTTATCTACATACATACCACTATTATTTGAAATCTATTGCAACATGTTTTCGATGCATTCAGCATCATACGATGTTCGATAAAATTACTAAATGCATCGAAACACGTCGCTCACTCCTTTCAAGAGCGCCATAAATCAAAAAACTTAATTATTCAGGAGAATGTTTTTAAAGTTTAAAAATATAACACAATGTATTAAAAATAAATATCAAGCCACTTATTGAACTTTTTACTGTGCAACGGTCTTTTTAGGTAAAACCTAAAGGTTTTTTCTCCATTTGAAAAATATTTAGAATTAAAAAAAAACATTTAAAGAATATCTTTTCTTCAAAATGCAAAAAGAACATTTTCTGCCCTGTAGCGGGTAAATATTAAGTTAAAAACATGCCTCTTTTGCTGGGATATAGTACATTTTCTGGGCATTCCGAAAACATGTACAACTGAAAATTGACGATTTTTGATTTATGACGTTCTTAAAAGGAATGAGCGACGTGATCTTTAAATTTGTCATCGTTCATTTTCAAATCACTTTCCTTGGACGTATTATACACCATTGACTCGTACAGGCCTTCTCCGCTATTGGCAAGATGCACAGCATCGTTAGCATACAAAAGGCAAATTATGGTCATTATTAGGTTAGGTCGTTAAAGATTATCAATATTAGGTCATGTTTATGAACAGAATATGGATCAATCTCACAATATTTTGATTATCTGACTTCGAATAGAGACATATAATGCAATAATAAGTCATTAACCCATATTAAATCACCTTCACCTCATTATATACCATTTCTGTAATCAACACCATGTTTTTTTTTTATTATTTCTTTAATAAGCTTATATTACACTAATATAAACTATTGTTTACAATTAATTTACATCAAAGTTTTTGCGAATTTCAAAATTGACAAATTTTAGGGTTGGCGTTTAACGTGTTAAGGCCCTTACTCACAATCAATGAATTCAGTCAGCGTTTGCATGTCGATTCACGTGCGATATTTTTTAGAATAAACAAGTCCCTATATTGAATTGTTTTTGTTGTTATTTTTTAAAAATCCATATAGAAAAAAATACTGTTGTATTTTTTATCTCCACCTTTCAATAACTCTTTTCTTTTCAAAACCATGTATTTATTTCGAAGAAAAAAATATTTTTTCAATATAAAAACGATATTTTAAGAAGAAAAAAATGACATCAAATGTTACCTGGGTTTGAAGAAAGTTAATTTGCTATTTTACGTGTATAGGGCCTTCAGATTGTTGAAAATACAGTGTGTAAAAATGTTGAAAGTTTCATTAAATAAATATAATTAAAAGCAAATATTTCTTGCATGGCCATAATGCTTTTAAGAATAGGTATAGTAAAACAGCTACTCTAAACCATTTTCCAGGTATGGATACAAAGATAAGTTTATCCATTCACAAAAGATAGTTTTTAAAGGCAGATATTGTTTTGTTTGTATGTAAGAATACTAATTAACTAACTAACTAACCATCACGCCGCTTCCCCGCAGGGGTAGGCAGAGAGAATAGAGCGCCACACCACTCTGTCCTTGCAAACATTCTTCGCCTCTTCCACGTTCATGCATCTCCTCATACATACCCGCCGATTGTTACGACTCCTAACCTGACCACTTTCAAGTTTATCAGGCATACCTGATCGTGCCGTGTTTTTCTCGGTCTTCCTCTGCTTCTTTTCCCACTAACATTCGCCTCATAAATTTGTTTTACCGTTCTTTCGTCACACATTCGTTCAACATGTCCAAACCATCTCAACACACCTTTCTTAATTTTATCGATAATGCTTATCTCAGCTTTGCATTCCTTCCTTATTTCACTATTCGCACATCTATCATACATCGTTTTGTCGCAAATTCTTCTGAGAGATCGCATTTCGACTGCATTCAGTCTACTTTCATCCTTCCTTTGCCAACTCTAAGAATACTAATTTCTTCTTTTATTTTATTACTAAATTGTATAAATTCACTGCCAAATTATTTTATTTCTAAACTTCTTACACACATCGCTCACTCCTTTCAACAACGTCGTATTTAAAAAAACTTGATTATTCAGGAGATCGTTTTTAAAGTTTAAAAAATAATAAAATGTATTTAAAAATAAATATCAAGCCACTTATTGAACTTTTTACTGTGCAACAGATCTTTGATTAGATGGATCAATTTCAGATCTGTGCTACAGATCAAAAATTGATCCATTGAATGTTATCAAAAAATAATAAATAAATAATAAAACCCTTATTCGCACCCCAATGGTGCATAGGGCACTGTGTCATATTAACGCAGTGTTATCTTGATCGTTTACACATGAAGGAAAGGTGATCAGCCCTCCACATATCAGGTACCAGTCCATGGTAATAAATATTGCAGTGAAAAAATCACTTATATTTATTTTACCCCCCTTGGGAATCGAACCCGGGACCTCCAGAACGGTAGCCGAGCGTGCTAACCATTACACTACGGAGGCGGACATTAAAAAATAATTGTTTTAAAGTAAATATTATATAAGTAAGGTAAGATAATGATGCTGAATGCATCGAAACACGCGTCACATTAGATTTTAAGCAATAGTTGTGGTATTTTCCCAGTAATATTTTAATAAAAATCCTTTATTCATTTGAAGGATATTCAAGGAATTTTATAATTGGTTATAATTCTTCTCCTTATTACTGCGCCCTATGGTGAACAGAAAGTGCCCTGTGCACCATTGTATGAGGATGTTGAAGGATTTTTATTTCTGCTTAATATTATGTAACATGATGTTTTAAATTCGTTATCTGTTTGCAAAGTTTGACCCAATTCTGTCGAATCGTTTCGATGTGATGTAATTTTGTTTATTATAGCTTTCTGATAATTGAGTCTCGAACTGATTATACAATTAATAAATATATTGATTTCTCAACATAGATGAAGAAACATATTGAAGTCTGGGTATTCACAGGGCTCACGACCTGTCGTAGTTAGGACTTATTTTTAAAACACACGAGTATATTTGACCAGTTAGTTAATAACTAATAATATTTAATAATAAAACCCTTATCCGCACCCCAATGGTGCATAGGGCACTGCGTCATATAAACGCAGTGTTATCTTGATGGTTTACACATGAAGGAAAGGTGATCAGCCCTCCGCTTCAGGTACCAGTCCAGGGTAATATTGAATAAATATGACAGTGAAAAAATCACTTATATTTATTTTACCCCCCTTGGGAATCGAACCCGGGACCTCCAGAACGGTAGCCGAGCGCGCTGACCATTACACTACGGAGGCGGACAAAAGTTAATAACTAGATTTTCATATTCTTCATTAAATATGTTGAGGTGTCAAAAATATTAGGATAATTTACTTAAAAATATACATATGTATTTGTACTGTGGTATGTGGTATTGGTAACATGTATTGTGGTCATAATTTCCTCAAAGAATCTCGAATATCCATCTTACACTTCATATTAAGTAATTTTTTTAATTATATGCTCCGTAGTGCAATGGTCAGCAAGCTCAGCTACCGTTCTGGAGGTCCCAGGTTCGATTCCCAGGAGGGGGTCGAATAAATATTAGTGTTTTGTTCACTCTAATATTCATTCAATTTTACCCTGGACTGGTACCTGAAGCGGAGGGCTGATCACCTTTCCTTCATGTGTTAACGATCAAAATGACACTGCATTCATATGATGCAGTGCCCTTATGTGTACAATTGGGTGCGGATGGGGGTTTAAAGAAGAATTATAAAATAAAATAATAAAATCACAAAAAATAACAATATGAAAACTGTAACTAGTTAAAAATCACCCCATTTTATTTGCAAATCTGTTTTTGCAAATAATCTACATCTCTTCCACATTCGTTCAATTCCTCATATATACACGCCGATTATTCCGACTCCTGACCTAACCACGCATTGAAACGATCAAAATGACCCTGCGTTTATATGATGCAGTGCCCTGTGCACTATGGGTGTGCGGATAAGGGTTTGAAGAAGAATATACACATAAATATATATATATATATATATATATATATATATATATATATATATATATATATATATATATATATATATATATATATATATATATATATATATATATATATATATACATATATATACATATCGTAGTCATACAGGAGAAAGTGACCAAGTGCATTTGTTTACAAAAACGTGATCATTGACTATTTGATATCTTACTAGCTTAATATTGCCCTGAAAAAATCCCGAAGCGATTTTAAACCCGGAAGTATTATATATTGACTTGTTAAAAATGACTAACTGCATTGATGTTTATTTTGTTGCCAAGCAAAAGTGATTTAAATGACCCTCCTGAACATTTTGCATTTTGTTAGTTAGTCACTTTCTCCTGTACGACTACGATATATATAAATTGGGTTGCCGAAAAAGTCACAGTTACCCAGTCACATATATCCTCTGTGTACCTTACCCGGCCTCAAATATTATGCGATTCCTGTTATCGCCTGGATTTTTATCGTTTTTACTAAGAACTGACTGTCGTAAAAAATAAGTAAAAATATAAGTTATGGTACGCTATTGACTGTAACCAGAAGCTGGCACATTCTCCGAACTAGTTCAGAGGTTACAGAGATAACACGTCTAATTAAAGCGGTTATATCATGCAATCCTCTTGCGAATATTTACGATGAACTCTGCAAATATTAAAATATGTATCGAAATAATAATAATTATTTCGTAAAATTATAACAATTTTAATGTTTAAATTCTTTAGTGAAAATCGGCATGGATCAGATGAATAAGTGAAACGCTTTCCCTCTCCGAATAGATCTTTGTCAGAAGGGAGGAATGTCTAATTTAACATACTCAACCTATAAAGGATTGTATTAGACTCGTGAAGTGTTTATAACAGCCGATATAATTAATATTTTCATTCATCACTTTCTTTTGGAAAATTCGCCTGCGAAAAAACGTTATTTTCGTAAGTTGGAAATAAATGACGTCTCAGAAACGATGGAGTTATTTTAATATTGGTAGCATTGCTAAATTATTGGCGGCTCTATTTGTTGATGTCTATGGTCCACCCTCCCACCCTATACTAACATACTCAACCTATAAAGGATTGTATTAGACTCGTTTTGTATTTATAGCCGATTTATTAAATATTTTCATTCATCACTTTATTTTGGAAAATTCGCCTTCGAAAAAACGTTATTTTCGTAAGTTGGCAATAAATGACGTCACAGAAACGATGGACTCGTTTTTCGTTTTATATAAATATCTAAAGTTTAAACCTTCATATATTCCTTATTTCTCCACATATTTCAATAAGAATACTACCTATTGTTTTGTAATTTTTCATATAAATTTATTATATTTATCCATTCAACCGGCAGTTGCAAGGAAAGAGTGGGGGAATCGTTTCTATACTCTCCGTTGCATACGTCATAGACAGTGCGCCGCGTGTACTGTGTTAATACGCAGCACAGAGAAACGGTCTACCGTCAAGCCTCTAGGCTTGCACTCTCAGCTCTCCTCGTTGTCATTTTACTCTATCTCTTTGTATCGTTATGTATACGTCGCTCTCTTTTGCTCCCATCTTTCTCTTTCTCTCCACTATATATATTCCTTCAAGAGAAAAAATAAATAACGTAGAGAGAAGGATAAACAGACAGATCATGTAACGAAATGTGCCTGATAAACGTGACGCGTCCTTGAAATGTCACTCTCGATTCTCATCCAATCGATTATCGAATCCCAGCCTTCAAATTTCATTTCAGTTCATAAATAAAAATAGCTTGTGTCCAAATGACCGAGGCATATCGCTCACTCCTTTCAAGAACGTCATAAATAAAATAAAAACTAGATTTTTCAGGAGAACGTTTTTAAAGTTTAAAAATAAAATACAATGTATTAAAAATAAATATCAAGCCACTTTTTACTGTGCAACAGATCTTTTTCGGTAAAATCTGAAGGTTTTTTCTCCATTTTATGAATATTTAGTATATTTAAAAAAATAATTAAACAAAACCTTTTCTTCAAAATGCAAAAATAACACTTTCTGCCCTGTAGTGGGTAAATATTTTGATAAAAATATGCCTCTTTTGCTGGGATATAGTACATTTTCTGGGCATACCGAAAACATGCACAAGTGAAAATTGTCGAGTTTCGATTTATGACGTTCTTGAAAGGAGTGAGCGATATGTTTCAAGGCGACACAGATAATGATTATCTAATAAATGGAGAAATGACGGTCCACTGTGTCTGGACCTAGCTATACGAGATAAAGTTAATACTACCAGGAGATAAGGAGCGTCGGGAAGGCAGGATTACTGGCGCTGGGTCTTTGAAAATTACTTCTTAAAAGGAATTCTTACTTTAATACTATCATAAATCTTACGACAATCTCGACTAAGGACTCACTCGTATTTATGACTCCTTTCCCAAATGGATGTGATGTTTCTATGTTTCTCTGCTTAAATGGGACATTTTCTTATCTCAAAGATCCACACTTCTCCACATACAAAAAAATGCTTGTGGAGGTCCTCACCAAAAAGTCACAATTCCAATATTGCACAATATAATCGTTTTAATGTAAATCTGTTATGTTTACTGTATTATATTCGAAATTTTAATTAATGTTTCGACAAAACGTGACCAATCCTGTGTTAAACCAATATGAAATCATTAAATCGCACCAATATTTTATTTATTGTTTCAGCATTAACTTTGTGGTAAGACATGTTACAATGATGAAAGAAAACACTTCGTTTTTTACCACTTGAGTTTTATTATAGACTACATGTTTCAGAAGTTAAACTTCCATCATTCAGGTCTGTACAGACCTGAATGATGGAAGTTTAACTTCTGAAACATGTAGTCTATAATAAAACTCAAGTGGAAAAAAACGAAGTGTTTTCTTTCATCATTGTAAATCGCACCAAAACGTAACAATTTTACAAGCTAGAATTCCTGATAACTTAAAATCATTTATAATGGAAATGTAACGTTTCGGTGAGGACCTCCACATTTAGAAGCTTTGTGTTTTAAAATGACTTTTGAATCCTTTTTATTTCTATTGAAATTTCAATAAGAATACTTACTACCAATTGCCTTATATATTTTTTGTAATATAATGTATTTGTCTCTTCTTCATCCTTGCTCTATCTCAATTTATCGTCTTTGTAGACTGCTGGGGTCAGCTCTCCTCGTCCTCAGGTTGTAGGTCCTTCTGTCATAGACAACGTCACCTAGGCCATGCATCCAAATCATGTTATCTTACTGCAGCATCCATGAATTATTTGATCTTCCTCTAGATGTATTTCGAGGAAGATCCATCTAGCTCGCAGTATGATCAGATTCTCGAAATAAAAATCCACAAGTAAATTAGAAATTATTTTATATTTCGAATGGTACACAAAGTAAACGATTAATGATAAGAAAAGTGTCAAGGCTAAAGTGATTACAGTCATTAGAGATGTGACTCTAACTTTACCTCTCAGTTTTTCTTTATATTTTTTATTGGTTAAGTCGTAACATAATTTTCCCTAAATCCAGGAAACATTTTAAGTATTAAGAATTAACAATAAATATGGGAGTCGAACACTGCAAACACTCTAATAATGTCTTAATAAGACGAAACGCGTCACGTATTAACATATAAATGAAACCCTTATCCGCACCCCAATGGTGCATAGGGCACTGCGTCATATTAACGCAGTGTTATCTTAATCGTTTACACATGAAGGAAAGGTGATCAGCCCTCCGCTTCAGGTACCAGTCCATGGTAATATTGAATAAATGTGACAGTGAAAATATCACTTATATTTATATTACCCCCCTTGGAAATCGAACCCGGGACCTCCAGAACGGTAGCCGAGCGTGCTGACCATTACACTACGGTGGTGGACATTAACAAATACATAAATAAATGTAGAATTCAAATCCAATAAACCTTGTTTAATTTTGGATATATTACCCAACAAGGAATTATTCAAACAGGGATTTTAGAGTTGACGTTTTTTGCCAGTATACCCACGATATAATACTACTTCCAGTCTACAGCCTTCTTAAACCTCTTCTTCTTCTTAATATTCTTAAAATTCTAAACGCCATCCTCCTTAGTCTTCGGAAATGTCCAAGTATTGGGACAACTCCACGTCTATCCAGATTTCTTCCGTTTAAAAGACCGTGGTTGATATAACGACCGCGCAAAATACCCTAAAATACAAAAGAGGTAAAACACTCGTTTGAAAATGCCATAACTAGGCGAAACAATTGTCACGATATTAATTTTTATGTGTTTATAATAAAACACAACTTAGTAGAAAAAATAATTCATACATTAAATGAAAAAACACATTTTTTTAATATTTTTATATATCGCTCACTCCTTTCAAAAACGTCATAAATAAAAAAAAAAACTCTATTTTTCAGGAGAACGTTTTTAAACTTTAAAAAAATGATACAATGTATTAAAAATAAATATCAAGCCACTTGTTGAACTTTTTACCGTGCAACAGATCTTTTTAGGTAAAACCTGAAGGTTTTTTCTCCATTTGAAAAATAATTGGTATATTTAAAAAAATAATTAAACAAGTCCTTTCCTTCAAAATGCAAAAACAATACTTTCTGCCCTGTGCGGGTAAATATTAAGTTAAAAATATGCATCATTTGCTGGGATATAGTACAGTTTCTGGCATTCCGAAAACATGCTCAACTGAAAATTGACGATTTTTGATTTATGACGTTCTTGAAAGGAGTGAGCGATATGGACTATTTATTTATTTGAACTTCATGTACAGAAAATAAATAAGTACATTGGCGGGCTAATTGCTAAAAAGCAATATCTTCCAACGAAGCAAAAACAGACTAGTGATATTGATCAAAACGATTGATACCATATATAGCTGTTTGCAATCAGAGGGTAGATAGTACTTGAACATTTAAAAAAAACATAAATTACAAATTGACATTTAAAAAAACATAAATTACAAAAGATGATAATAAGGAGGGCAAAGGAAAAAGGGAGTTTAAGGAAGGAGGTAGAAGGAAAAACTAAGGGAGGAGGTTTGATGGACAGTTAGGATGCTAATGATAGATAGTAATGTCTCAGACGTTTCATAAATATTATTAGAGAAGGTGCATTTTTTACAAGGAGAGGTAACTAGAGGTTTACTAGAAAACATACTTCCCAGACATACGAAATCCTCTAGTTCCAAAATTTCCATATTTTGTACTTTTTTACACACTGATCTATTCGCTCATTCATCTGAGAGATCGTATTTCAACTGCACTCGGTCTACTGTTTAAAAATAGTTCATTCTTAAATGTGCATTCGATGTTAAATTTATAATTCAGTCATCAAAATGACTTCCGCAGAGTAAAAACAGGAAATGTGGCACGAAAATAATAAACACGCTGTTTTCCGTACATACAAGCATTTTGTGTAGCTAACAATATTATGAAAAGAATCGGGTGTTTAAAAACTGCGTATCAACAGGGCAAAAATAAATGAGAATAAAAGAGTTTTTTTTCAAATATGTATTACAATTATATCAATTTTCATTCATTGATTCGCCATTTACTTTGTGGTAATCTTTATGATTTTTCAAATAATTCAAATGTAACTTTGCTTTAAAATTAAAACAAAGTTACATTTTAGTTATAAAATGGAAAATCACAAAGTTATGATTATGATTTTTTTATTTAAATTTCAACTGATGATAATTATACCACTGCAGTGGGACCTCTCATAACGAGCATAATTCGTTCCAGAATCTTACTCGTTAAACGAAACATCTCTTGTTTTACTGGAGCGGAAGTGCCGGCTCACAAGTGAATGTCGTATAAAGGGAACTTGCCTTTTTCTGTAACTCGTTATGCGAAATGGCGCTCGTTAAGGCAGCATCTTTATCTTTTTTTGCTCGCTATGTGAATTACTTGTTATGAGAGGTTCCACTGTACATATCAAAATCTATTGCGACACGTGTTTCGATGAATATAGCATCATTATCAAACACTGTACAGTGGTCCCCATATGTCCCAATTAAGCGGATTTGATTAATTAACTAAGTAGTAGTTTGTTTTTTATAACCATCACACCAACCAGGGGTAGGCAGAGAGAATAGAACGCCACACAACTCTGTCTTTTCAATCATTAGTCGCCTCTTTCACATTCATGCATGTCCTCATATTCACGCTGATTATTTCCAGCGAATTCGACAGTAATTACAAAGCCATATATAGACAAATAAACAGTATTTTTAAAGATGGTTTGCGACAGGTCTCAATCCCTGGGATTCTCAGGTGTTACACAAATTTAACGTTGAATATTAAGGAGAATGTTATATTACCCATACCACAAAGTCAATAATGCTCTTAAAATACAAAATATTACAAAAATTACCTCTGAACTATCGACCACTGTGATCACTAATATTGCAACTATGAAACACAATTTTAAATTCATATTTTCTTCTTCAACCAATTACTTTTATATAATAAGCTTACAGTAAAACTGTCAACAGTCGCCAGAATATAACTGTAATATGGCGAAAAAAATTAAGATTTTATATATTTAAAAAAATAATAATGTAATAACTTTTATATTATATAAGAAATTCACAGTAAAACAGTTAACAGTCCGCAGAATATAACTGTAATGTTGCCGATTTTTTTTCGACGAGATTATATATGTATATATATTTTTTGAATAATCTATAAATCTATATCGCACTCTTGTGATAAGACACGATGGCTATGTGGACGATACGTCGGAAACACCCTGTACCGTCACGGAAAAGACGACAAGGTCGATCGAATTTTGCCCGAGTGACATTTTCGGGTGTGCAAAATGGAGTTATTTTGCCGACTGCATACATTTTTGGCTGTTATGCGTGATATATATTAAAAAGGCTGCTGCGATTCGTGCAGTTTCGGGGAACAGCTTCGGCGATAACGTCTGAAGATGTCGTTTATCAAGCTTGAAATTGTAATCATCGTTGTCCATCTGTTATCAGTAAGTGGTTGATTATTATATTTATCGCATGTCTGTCTGTCTGCTGTGCTGGTCGGGGTTGTGGGCGTCTGTGTACCGGCCAACGTCGAGTCGGAATCGGATCTAGCTGACTAATTGAACTACACTGCCTACACTGGGGTACTTCTAGAAAATTTGGTGATGGCCTTACAATCTTGTATCATTTAGATTGGCAGTGACAGGTATATTGAAACCTTTTAAATGTAAATTCACAGTAAAATCGGGATACAATTTTATATTGTTTCACATTTTCTATAAATTTCGCAACTTAGTTTTAAAAAAAATTGCTTAGCAAGAGCAGACCTGTCAGGAAGCCTAGATGCTTCTGTATCAGATCTGGGCATGCGATGGGACAGCTTTCATTATTATATCATTTCTTACACTTGTACGCCTCCAATGAGCATTGAAACACAGCATTAGCGCCACAGAAGGATGGATACAGTCCCCAGTGTACAACCAATGTGTGAGATCATTAATCCTGCTGCCTTCCTGCCTCCCACTGTTTTATTTTTTTACATATATTTATATATATATATATATATATATATATATATATATATATATATATATATATATATATATATATATATATATATATATATATATATATATATATATATATATATATATATATATATATATATATATATATTTAAATGAATATTTTTTTTTTCACTCTCTTATTTGTTTAATATTTTTAATTTCATTGTATAAAAAAAGTTGTAAAACATATCGCTCACTCCTTTCAAGAATGTCATAAATCAAAAAACTTGATTTTTCAGGAGAACGTTTTTAAAGTTTAAAAATATAATACAATGTGTTAAAAATAAATATCAAGCCACTTATTGAACTTTTTACTGTGCAACAGATCTTTTAAGTTAAAACCTGAAGGTTTTTTCTCCATTTGAAAAATATTCAGTATGTTTAATAAAATAATAAAACAATACCTTTTCTTTAAAATGCAAAAACAAAGCTTTTTGCCCTGCAGAGGGTAAATATTTAGTTAAAAATATGCCTCTTTTGCTGGGATATAGTACATTTTCTGGGCATTCCGAAAACATGCATAACTGAAAATTGACGATTTTTGCTTTATGACGTTCTTGAAAGGAGTGAGCAATATATGGCTGACTAAGTATTGCACCCACCACTTAGTCAAGCTGGAATAAAGAGCTATTATTATTATTATTATTATTATTATTATTATTATCATTATTATTATATTTATTTATTTATTTATCAAAGGAGTAACCCGCAAAGCGTCTATTTTAGATGCTTGTCTGCAGGTAGGACAGTAAGGATAGGGAAGGTAAATGTGAAAAATACATCACAAACACCCAGACTAATTGAGAATAAATCTTTCTTGAATTCATTTTGCAATTGGCGAGAATCGAACCCGCGCACAGTGCGTTATTTTGGCAATCTAGGGGTACTTTATTATTACGCTTAAAATATACCGGTTTTAGTAGGTTTTTGGATACTATCACTTATAAAATACATGATTGAGTGAACATTTTGTATTTATCTTATAGTATTTCTAGAAAGATATGATAAAATGGGTATTAAAACAACTTTCATGCTTTATGAAAAGAGGTCACAGTTAAATGTGTTTGTATTACACTTAAATGTTTTGGCAGATATTAATATTATTTAAATATTTGTTGTAGATGCATATATGCATAAAACGTCATCACCAATGTTTGTAAAAGAAAGGTATATATTCGTATATGAGGCCAGGAATTATTTGAAAATGGAGAATATTCAAGTTATGTTTTATTCAGAATCACTATTATTTAAATATTCTTCTGATTCATTAAACTCGTATTTTAAGTTCTGTTTGAATAGATAAACATGATCACATGACATCGGATACTTTACCGTCTATCATACAAAATTCATCGTAAGCTTCACGTGCATTTTTATTTCATTCACAAGTATTTTTGTTGGAGAAAGTGTCATAATTTCATCCAAATTTTTTTCTTTCATCAACTTCTGTAGTCATTGTGTTCACCGTTTCTTTAATAAAAACCAATTAAATGGGGTGCCAATATCTAGTCGACAATGGTGCACGATTTTGCCAAATATATTTTTTGTTGTGTTTAACAGTTCCACTCTAAGTATACATATTTGTATTGACATCATAGTAATACTAAACAATTTTTTGTCTGTATGATGGTCTTCTGAAAATTTTGTCGGTACCTATTTTGTCGGCACCATGACAGACCCACTTTAGAATTTTATTTTAACTAATGTTTTTCGAGTAACAAAGAGTTTCAAGCACTTCTTCTTGAACCTTGGATAATCGCGCCCCAGTATGATCGTTAAGTGACTAAAGCGGAATTTCAGCTGAAATTTCGTTGATGGTGATTGCTGGAGAATTTCACAGATTCTTTCGCTTAGTAAGGTGGATATTGTTTCCTATTTATATCTATCATTTGTTGCCTTATGATATCATACTGGTGGGTTTTTAGATTATTTTATAGGTAGTGCTTAATCCGCAGATAATTCGGCTTATTTTTTATTGAAATATTTTTTTATTGTTAGGAAGGCAGAAGATAACTCTCTGATGAAGGCGGCAGAATCTCTTTTTCCAGTTTTTCTCAGTTTGATTACTGTGGCCAAGGACAACTCTTGTTGGGTTGTTAATTTAACATGATTTTGTATTTTTCGTTTTTTGACCTTCGATGCACACGATTCAAAAACCTTTCAAGGCCTACAAGGCTTACAAATTGAGCTACTTTTCAAAGTACTTGATAGAACTTGAGTAAAAATATTAGAAAACATAAGATTCCCTTGAATAATCCATAAAGAATTTGAACTCAAGAATTGTTTTCGAGATCTACCCGATTTATTCCACTTTTGCCCAATTTTTTGACAAACACTTCTGATTTTTGTTTTAAAACTAGTCAAAATCTTAAATAACACTGAAAGCATATTAAATTGCTCCAAAATATATGCAATTATGGCTTCAACTCTCACGCGTTTCGAATCTACGACCCATATGTCAAAAATAGCCTGACGAGAAATTTACGTAGTCATTCTGAAATCGAGAAAAAATGTATGGGTAAGGCAAGTTAAGCAAAAAGTTATTATAAAAGCTAATAAGAATATACCGTACTATGACAGTATTTTTATAAGTTAAGCTTTTATAAAAATACTGTCATAGTACGGTATTTTAGGGTATGGCATACTAAAAGCCTAGTTATAATTGGAATAAACCAATTATAATTTATATTTACGAGCTATAAGTTCAACAAGACTTTGCAGGCTAATGAAATAATATTTACTCAAATAAAAACACGTACAGTATACCTTGATAAATAAATACTATGAAAATATAAACAAATTTTACACATACATAACACAAATTTATAATATGATGACTCAAGCGACTGATGCGCATTCGTTTAAAACCGCTCACCCCCAACGGCGCGCTGAAGCTCGGGTTTCCGATACGATTATGTATTTTTCGGAATGACTTAATTTAAAAATAATTAAACAGTTTTGTAAAATGGTTTGTTTTCTATTGGAATAAATTTTTTTTTTTTAAATATAAGCCATCGAAAAAAATAATAAAGTTCCGCTAGATTGCCAATATAACGCACCGTGCCGCGACGCCAGTTTCGCAGTCGAGCGTCAACTCAACCACGCCACGGCGCCTGCCTTTTATGTATGTGTGTATTTATGTATATCCATGTATATATATATTATAATTGTGTATTTGTATATACATACATATATATACAAACAAACACACACACATACGAGTATAAATGTATGTTTAAAAATAAAACATTTCGAGGCAGCAGGGTCTTAATGACCTCACCCATTGGTTTTACATTGGGGACTGTATCCATCCTGCTGCGGCTCTAATTTTCTTAATGCAGTACCCTTAGCATCATTGTCATCTTTATTTGAACTTTTTTTTGGCACATATCCACAGACAATCACTACATCGCTTTAACGCAATTTTTAGTTGGTCGTTAATTGTATGAAGGCTATGTGATCAGTTCTGCGCGTCAGGCAATATAAAATAACCATGAGAGAGAAAAATCTCTTACATTTTTTGAACCCCTTAGGATATTGAGCCCGAGAATTTTATTTTATTTGTACTTATTGTTATTTGATTATTTTCATGTATTTTTTTAGGTTTTCGGCACCAATGAAAGCTGTCAACTGAGAAGAGAAGCAAGGGGAGATCCGGGTGAGCCGCAAACGATCAAATTCTCCTTGGAATGTCCCAACCCTGAAGATCCTATGGTGGCCGAAGCTTCGGACAATGCTCCAGTTGCAGTGCAGTCTCCAGAAAACCCTTCAAGCCTGAGGAAGTTATTCCATAAGCTGCCGAGCCTGAGAAAAGCTGGCGACCCCGTGGCTAGCTCTGACCTTCTACCAATCAAACTGAAAGACGCTAAACTTCCTCTCGAGAAACTGCGATCGATTCTCAAGATGGCTCCGGCGAAGTCAATCATGGATTTGTCGCCAAACTCAAACAAAGGTTCGGTGATATCAGAACTCCTTAAAAAACGAGTCGATATCCCGAAGTTCAAGTCGCTAGATACAGCTTCATCGGTTGTAGATCCTGTTAAAAGCTCCGGTGGTCAAATTCCGAGAATTCCATCGCTAGTCAAAAAGTCGGCGTTGGATTCATTGGATCCACATCTGGGAACCCTCGACGAAGCGTTGAAAAACTCGCAGCTTCATCTGCCTAGAATTCTTTCTCAGCTTAAAATGCCTGAAAATCCTGTCCCAGCAGCATCAAATGCAGCCGAAAGCTCTCGAATGCCGACAAAGTTAAAATCGAATCTTCTGAAATTATCACCGATATTGAAAGCTCGAGATGGGATAAAGGATAATGTCTTAATGTCGCTGGTCAAACGAATGTCTGAAGATCCTTCCATGTCTTCTAGTTCATTAATAGAGAATATCGTAAAGCCTCCACAAAACTTTAACTTACCGCAAAATATTGAATCCCTCAGTTTACCAAAAATACCAAAACTTGATGTTTCTGAATTAAAGTCTAAACTGAGATCTCTCGTCAAAAGCCCAGCCGAAGACTCGATCGCGTTTCCCTCAAATGACGTCTTGGAAAAGCTTTCAGCTAAAAAACTACCATCGCTATCTAAACTCTTAAGAACTTCAGATGAACCAAACAACCCTCCATTGAAGATCGATGAACCGATTGTGTCGCCGTCCGAAGCGATTTCAAAACCATTAAAAATAGGCAAAGCTGAGGACTCTATCAAAGCATCACTTTCAGATGCAACTCAAAAAATAACAGATGCAGTTGAATCACACAAAAAACAGCTTGTCGACAAAATATCTCCTATAAAGGCGCGATTAGAAGAGAAGAAAGATCTATTTATGTCTCAATTACAGGATAAATTGTCTGAACTCAAAACAAACGCACGATCCTTGATCCAAAAACCGGTAGATCCAATTATGTCAGCCTCCAACGATGCTCCTGAAGTAATAGCAAAACCGCTTGAAGAAATAAAACTACCATCTCTCGTAGAACGATTGGCGAAGACAGCTGAAAATCCAATACCATCTATTACAGATGGTAAAATTTTTAATCCGCCACAAATACCAGAATTTATAACAAAACCACTCGAAAATTTAAGGCTACCTTCTCTTATAGATCGTTTGAGGAAGTCGTCAGAAGATCAGATAATGATGGGAAGTTCAAGTAGTGAAATTCTCAGTAAACCAGAGCTGATACAGAAACCGATTGAGAATTTCAAGCTCCCTTCTCTTAAAGAACTTTTGAGGAAAGCTCCGGAGAATCCAAACATACCAGCGAGTGATTTTTTTAATAACCCGGCAGCGCCAGGACTTGAAAAATTTAAGCTGCCATCTCTCAAAGAACTTTTGAGAAAAAAACCCGAAGATCAGAGTTTGGCAGCAATTTCAAATAACGATGTTCTGAATAAGCCGGAGGCACTAGAAAATTTTAAGTTGCCGTCTCTCAAAGAATTTTTGAGGAAAACTCCAGAAGATCAGAATTTGGCAGCAAGTTCAGATAACGACGTTCTTAATAAACCGGGGGCTCTAGAAAAATTAAAGCTGCCATCTCTCAAAGAACTTTTGAGAAAAACCCCTGAAGATCAGAGTTTGACACCAAATTTAGATAACGATGTTTTTAACAAACCGGGGGCACTAAACAAATTAAAGCTGCCATCTCTCAAAGAATTTTTGAGACAAACTCCAGCAGATCAGAGTTTGTCAGCAATTTCAAACAACGATGTTCTGAATAAACCGGAGGCAATAGAAAATTTTAAGCTGCCATCTCTCAAAGAACTTTTCAGAAAAACACCCGATGGTCAAAGTTTGGCAGCAAGTTCAGATAACGACGTGTTTAATAAACCGGGGGCTCTACAAAAATTCAAGCTGCCATCTCTCAAAGAACTTTTGAGAAAAACCCCTGAAGATCAGAGTTTGACAGCAAGCTCAGATAACGGTGTTTTTAATAAACCGGGGGCCCTAGACAAATTAAAGCTGCCATCTCTCAAGGAATTTTTGAGAAAAACTCCAGAAGATCAGAATTTGATAGCAAGTTCAGATAACGATGTTTTAAATAAACCGGGGGCACTAGAGAAATTTAAGCTGCCATCTCTTAAAGACCTTTTGAGAAAAACTCCCGAAGATCAGAGGTTGGCATCAAGTTCAGATAACAACGTTTTCAGTAAGCCGGAGGCACTAGAAAGACTTAAGCTGCCATCTCTCAAAGAACTTTTGAGCAAACACCCCGAAGATCAGAGCGTTGGAGAAAGTTCAGATAGCAACATTTTTAAGAAACTAGACGATAACTTAATGTCGCCTGGCTCTGACGCGAAAGTTGCAGAAACTCCAGATAAAATTTCAAAATTGAAGCTGCCAAAGAAATCGTTAATAGACATGGACAAACTGAAAGAAAATACGCAACAGCTTAGATCTGCACTGCTGAACAAATTTCCACCTCCTAATATAGAGGCGCCAAAGCCTAGATCGAAACTGCAGGCCACCGAAGATATGCAGAACTTGTTGGACAAAATTCGAAGCACGCTAAACGAAGCTGTTATAGATGGTAAAATGGACCCAGTAAAAGGAAAAACCCTGCTGTCCAGGTTATACGATGCTAAGGATCTAGAGGAAAGTGCTTCAAATATAAAAGCAAGAACTGCGGAAGACAATCTTCCAGAAGCATCCGATTTAGAACCAGTCCTGAGTCCCCCAGACGAGTATGACCTATCCCAAAAACAGATTAACTCAAAAAGCTGCGATCTTTGCGAGTGCTTCATGAAGGCGTTTCCAAAAAAGATTGAAGACAGCGCAAGAAGCAACGAAATAGACGAAAAGGTCCAAAATGCAAGACCAAAGCCACTGCTGCCTTCCAGAATATCAGGAAAGATCAAGGACATGCTTAGAGGAAGGGACGCCGACTCGGCGGTCGAAGGGGATGATCCAATTCCTTCCCTTGCTTTGCCCGACGTGCCTCAAGAGGAGATGCTGGAGCTGGAAAAGGTGCAGAGGATCCAGGAAGGCATCAAGAGGCTGATCAGCTTCGTGGAACTAGTTGGAGAGCTGGACCAATATGTCTCGCACAAAACCAAGAGTTTTATTACAAGAATGGCCAAACTGTACGACGGTGATGAGAGCCCTCAGATATTATAATTCTCAACTCTCAATTCGACACTGGGTTGTTCACCCTACGGATGATACGTCACTAGTATAAAGGCGGAGACTGACCGGAGCATTTCGTCGTAACGTATCACGTTACGATGCGAGCATTCAGGCAGTCAGTACAGCGAGCCGAGCGCTCCATCCATAGTTTCGGATGCTCGCTGATGCTCGCCGCGAGCGATGTTACGGCGTTATGTTACGACGAGATGCTCCGGTCAGTCTCCACCTTAAGTGTCTCAACAAGATATGAAATTTCATTAGTTGATTCGGCAGTCACTTTGTTGTAAAATCTACCTGTTTTTTACTTAGTAAATACCATTATTTCTTAAAATTTATCGTGACACGAGTTTCGATGCATTCCGCATCATTTTCATTCGAAATAACTATCTTTTTTTTATTTGAAAGAAGATGGATGTCTGAGTATCCCAGGGCTCATGACCTGGCATTTGTCTGACTTAAGTGAACACATTATACACATGTGTAATGTTCACCATTCTTATTGCATTAATTTTTGGAACTTGTATATATGCAATGGTATTGGATCCCTTCCACATGTGGGTAATAATTCAATGGATTTAGAAGATCAGTCGGGAAATTTGTAAAGTATACTATATACGCACGTAGCTTACTCCATCTCACTTTCATATAAAAAACCATCTCATCATTTTGAGACACCTATACTATTTATAATTCTAGTTAAATTATGTAACTTATTTATTTGTATTATAAAATAGAAATTAATTATTTATTAATATGTATTATTTTCCAATAAAAAAAAAATTCTTATTTTTTTCTTATCTTATTTTATTTTTTGTCTAAATTTTTCTTCACAAATACTGTATTTGCTAACTTACTAACTAACCATCTCGGCCCTCCCCGCAGGAGTAGGAAGAGAGGATAGAGCGCCACAACGATCTGTATTTGCAGACGCCTCTTTTGCATTAATGCATCTTCTCCTCATGCATCTTCTCACCCTTATCCGCACTCAATGGTGCATAGGTCACTGCATCGAATTGATGCAGTGTTGTCTTGATCGTTACTTACATGAAGGCAAGGTGATCACTCACGCGCTTCAGAGATAAGTCCAACGTAACATTAAATAAATATTAGAGTGTAAAATCACTAATATTTATTTTCACCTCCTCCTGAGAATCGAACCCGGGATCTCAAGCACCGTAGATAAACACGCTAACCATTACACCACGGAGACGGATGATTCATACTGATTCCCGGCCCAACCACTTTCAAGTACATATTTAAAATACTAGAAAAATCTTTGAATCATCTCTAGACCGCGAGACTTGTTTCAATGTACCCTAACACGTTGTTGTCGGACGGTTTTGTTCATCAACCTCGATCCTAATTATACTTTGCTTATCTGCCGACCGACCCTCAGTATACTAATGACAGGAAACCGCAACATCCAATTCCCATCTGTACAATGTTCTTTGGTATCTCTCACGCTCCATCAAAAGTAAGCAAATAGAACGCTTATAAGCGTCTCCCGCTCTCTAACAAACAGTATGTAAAAGACGCTTTCAAGCATTTCCCGCAAATGTGTTAACACACTAAGGACGGGTGTTTTTAACGTCTGCAGAATGCTGGCGACAGGAGTATATAACTGTGTACATATAGTTAAAACCTTAACAAAGAGATTACCCTAACACGTTGTCGGACGGTTTTGTTCATCAACCCCCATCCTAATTATACTTTGCTTATCTGCCGACCGACCCTCAGTATACTAATGACAGGAAACCGCAACATCCAATTCCCATCTGTACAATGTTCTTTGGTATCTTTCACGCTCCATCAAAAGTAAGCAAATAGAACGCTTATAAGCGTCTCCTGCTCTCTAACAAACAGTATGTAAAAGACTCTTTCAAGAGTTTCCCGCAAATTTGTTAACACACTAAGGACGGGTGTTTTTTACGCCTGCAGAATGCTGGCGATAGGATTATATAACTGTGTACATATAGTTAAAACCTTAACAAATAGATTGGTACATAATATTCATATAAAAACATTAAATAATTCCTTCTTTTGTGACTTTGAAGTGAAGATGGTGCAGAAGGTAAAAATACCCTTCCCGTCTTTAAGCATCATTGACTTAACGGGTAGAAATACCTTTCCCGTCCTTAGTGTGTTGATACTGGACTATCATAAAATGTATGATAAGAAAAACTCACATTTTATCAAAAACCTTTACGAAAAACATTTACCCTAGATAACTAAACTATATTTCGCGCACTCCTTTCAAGAACGTCATAAATCAAAATACTTGATTTTTCAGGAGAACGTTTTTAAAGTTTAAAAATATAATACAATGTATTAAAAATAAATATCAAGCCACTTTTTGAACTTTTTACTGTGCAACAGATCTTTTTAGATAAAATCTGAAGGTTTTTTCTCCATTTGAAAAATATTAAGTATATTTAAAAAAAATAACTAAACAATACATTTTATTCAAAATGCAAAAACAACACTTTCTGCCCTGAAGCGGGTAAATATTAAGTTAAAAATATGTCTCTTTTGCTGGGATATAGTATATTTTCTGAGCATTCCGAAAACATGCACAACTGAAAATTGACGAATTTTGATTTATGACGTTCTTGAAAGGAGTGAGCGACATGTGTTGCCTCAGTGCTGCTCACAGACTGGATGTCCATTGTAAATTTTACAAACATCCTGTAATCTAGGATTAAGTAATTTTTGTGAGGGTGAAATAAGTAAAACAATGCCAATAATTATTCTTTAAAAAATATTTATTTTTATTTAATAAAACTATAAAATTTAAAATTACATATTCTTAAATATATTTATTTATACAAGACATTCATCACCAACCCTCCTTCAAGACACTTTCAAGTGTTAAATATTATCCGTTACAGCGTACAAAAAAGATTCCATATAATTTTGCAGTCTTAAATACAGTCGAACTCAGTTATTACGAACATGGATATAGCGAGATTTCAGATATAACGAGGAAAAGTTCGTTGATATTTTTTAGTATGTGTTTTTGTCCGCCTCCGTAGTGTAATGGTCAGCACGTTTGGCTACCGTTGTGGAGGTCCCGGATTCGATTCCCAGTGGTGGGTCAAATAAATATAAGTGATTTTTTCACTCTAATATTTATTCAATATATTATATTTATTTTTCAATATATTTATTTATCCCTGGACTGGTACTTGAAGCCGAGGGCTGATCACCTTTCCTTCATGAGTTAACAATCAAGATAGCACTGCGTTTATATGATGCAGTGCCCTATGCACCATTGGGGTGCTGATAAGGGGTTTGAAGTGAGTTGTGAAGTTTTTTCAAACCATTTATTCACGGATATAACAAGCTACTTTTCGGGTATAACACGCAAAAATAGTCAAAAAAATCATTAAAACTGTTCATGTGTCGATTGAAAAACACACCATTTTCGACCCTGAGTAATAAAATCAAACTTTGCAGTTGATCAGATTACATTTATGACAATAGTTAAGTTACTAAGTACCTAATTGGTGTTTTTGCCGACAACATTAAAAAAGTATCTGCACATATCGCTCACTCCTTTCAAGAACGTCATAAATCAAAAATCGTCATTTTTCAGTTGTGCATGTTTTCGGAATGCCCAGAAAATGTACTATATCCCAGCAAAAGAGGCATATTTTTAACTTAATATTTACCCACTATAGAGCAGAAAGTGTTGTTTTTGCATTTTGAATAAAAGGTATTGTTTAATTATTTTTTTTAAATATACTAAATATTTTTCAAATGGAGAAAAAACCTTCAGATTGTACCTAAAAAGATTTATTGCACAGTAAAAAGTTACATAAGTGGCTTGATATTTATTTTTAATGCATTGTGTTATATTTTTAAACTCTAAAAACGTTCTCCTGAAATATCACGTTTTTTGATTTATGACGTTCTTGAAAGGAGTGAGCGATATGGTTGAAATTTCATGAAAAACATCCAAGCCTTGTAAAGATACCACTTCATTACAATAAACAACTTTTTTTTTACTTTATGAAAGTCACGCTTGTCTCAGGGATTTTTATGATAATTTGTATGTTCTATGATTACTATGGACAGTGCATAGTTAAAATTACAAGGTGGGAATTGCCGAGATCAATTCTAGAGCAGGTCAGTAAAAAACAAACCCTCGAACTGCTACCATGTCTATATGATGCTAGGGATATCCTGGAGAGACCACATCTCCAACGACGAGGTACTACGATTGATCAAGGAAAGGAAGCACCTACTCGCGACTATCTCCAAAAGACGCTCCGAATGGATCGGCCACGTGTTAAGACAAGAGGTTTCCTGCACCAAATAATAGAGAAGACGATCGAGGGAATAAACGCCAGAGGACGCCCATTCCGCCAATACCTAAGAACCTTATACGAAGACATGGGCTGCTCCACGTATGAGGAGCTGAAGAGGACTTCCGAAAATAGGCGAGAATGGCGAGAGAGACGTCATCTGTTGCTACAGACCAATCTGCAGGATTGAGACCAGAGAGAGATTGATAAGAGAAAGTGTTTTTCAATTCGTGAAAAGGTGGAAATTACTCATGAACGTGGCGTGAAAAATGTTGAAGTGTGTATGTAAAAAGTTTTCATCATTAACAGTGTGTTTTTATCTGCATTTGAAAAGAACATCACGGATCCGAAAAAAACTAGTAACTGTGATCGTACAAATGTTGATAAAACTTTGCAACAACGTTTTGTACCCAAAGAAGCGAGAATTCCAAATTTTAAATAACAAGTTGATCGACAGAAAAATATGACATGTGTGTTTCAAAATGTGATGTTGGAGGCGCATGCTCCGAATCCCATGGACAGCTAGACGCATCAACGAGTCCATTCGCCAGGAACTACACTTGGATGACTTGACTCTGGCCAATATCTGTACACGACGGATTCTCCAGTTCTTTGGACATGTTGCGTGTGGCAAGGAGGATAGCATCGAATGACTGGTTGTGATCGGTAGCCTGGAGGGGAAGAGAGGGAGAGAAAGATCCCCACACGATGGACCGATCAAGTTAAGGCAGCAGCAGGCACCTCGGTGGTTGGAGCGTAACGTGCAGCGCAGTCAAGGGATAACTGGAGAAGAGTCATTGCTTCCACAAGGGTCATAACCCTCAGTAATGAGGAATAACACAGAGAAGTGTAACAGGTAAATTGTGTATTTTTGTTTGAATTGCGGCTTATTTTGTTATGTGACCTTTCCAGATACTTCATGTGATGGGTATGTTCATACAAAATACCTATTCATGGATATAACGAGTAACGGTTATATATAACGATATAACAAATTTAGTCGGTCCCATCTTTCTCGTTATAACTGAGTTCGACTGTATATATACCGGGAAATGTAATATTAGAATGTTGGTAACAAACGCAACAATATAAAAAATTATTGTCGGGACAAGAAAATTTTAAATACAGCTGTTGAAATTAATGTACTTTTTTATGTAATGTGATAGCACCGTGTGATGAATAGTGGTGGGTACATGCAGTACATCCTACCACACGCCAGCAGATATGAATTTGAGGGCTTGTAACAAAATTACCACCCATCCCAGAGTTGAATTTGTTAAATCATCTTTGTAAAATTTAGAACAACAAAGTTACAATTCAATTTTTCACAATTTAATTTGATATAAAATAAATACAATAATAATATAGTAAATTGACAATGAAATCATTTCAAGTTTTTTTAAATAGCTGGCCATTAAAATATGCAAACCAATTTTATTATTAATTTTGCAATACAGATTTAAAAATTCGTAATAATTTATTAAAGGGTAAATGAAAATTATATTTAAAATTAAAAAAATTATATTAGCACGTGTTTCGACCGTAAAATGAACTAAGCTAAAATTGTATAACTTTCTTACAAAAATCATAAGAAATGTTTTGATTATTGGAATGGTAATCCGCGGATTAAGACCCTTTCAAAGGATAATATGAAAAGATCAAACTCCCTACAATGGCATGCCAAAAGTTCAATCTCATGAATGATTAATCACCTTGCGAATGATCAATCACCCGAAATATCTTGAAGATAAACTTTAAAAAGATTGATCTTCCAGAGAATGACCCCCAAAAGATTAATATCCTTTAGAATGGCAAACTAAACAGTCGATTTTGTAAGGCACCACCTCCCTAATGATTAATACCCCAAAGATTGACCTCTTAAAGGATCAAAATCCCAAAAAAATTGCTGTAAAAGATTCATATTCCAAAGAATAGGATACTAAAAGATCAATCTCATAAGGCATGACCTTCCAAATGATCAATCGCCGAAAGAATGACTTCCCAAAAGATTGATACCTCGATGAGTGACATCTTAAAAGATTAACATTCCAAAGTATGACATAATAAAAAATCAATCTTGCAAGGAATGACCTCCAGAATCAATCTACAAAGAATGGCTTCCCAAAAGAGCAATCTACCAAAGAGTGACCTCTTAAAAGATTAAATATTCCAAAAAATGACATATTAAAAGATCAATCTTGTAAGAAATGACCTTGCGAATGATCGATCCCCCAAAGACTCTTAAAAGATCAACACCCCAAAGAATGGCATACTAAAATATCAATCTTCTAAGAAACAAACTCATAACCAATTGATCCCCAAAAAATGACCTCTAAAAAGATTAATATTCTAAAGAGTGGCATACTAAAAGATTAATATTGTAAGAAACGACCTCCCGAATGACCGTTCCTGAAGAATGACCTCTTAAAAGATGTCATACTAAAAGATCAATCTCATAAAGAACGACCTCGCGAATGGTCAATCTCCCAAAAAATGACCACCCAAAACATTGATTCCTAATATATTATTAGATTAAAACCAATATTTTTAGCTTTTCCACTTTTTTTATTTGACCAGCGACCGGGTTTCGTCGTTACCGACATCATCAGACTGGTGGTTATGTCGGTAACGACGAAACCCGGTCGCTGGTCAAATAAAAAAAAAGTGGAAAAGCTAAAAATATTGTTTTTAATCTAATAATATATTAAAAATGCAATTCCATCACGAAGTGTCAGTGGATAATATAAATACATTGATTCCTTTATGGATTCTAGCAAATCAATATTTTGTATGAGGTCAATGTACAGGAAGGCCAAATAAACACGATAATTGGATGAAGTCAATGTACGGAAGGCCAAATAAACATGTTTATTTCAGAAAATAACGAATCCAATCTTGCTAGTCTCTCAGACGTTTCAAATCGCGCTCACTGCAGCCGAATATAATATAATTATAATTAAAATATAGTTAAGGGTATTGTAAAGGGAGGGGGGGAGCGCTAGTCCCCGTTCATGATGCAGGTGGGCAGTTTGACGTCGCTGAAGAACGGGTGTCTCTGGGCTTCCAGGGCGGAGATGCGACTCACCGGGTCGTAGATGAGCATCTTCTGCAGGAGCTCCATGCCCAGGGAGTCCATGTTGCGGACCTATGAATTCACAAAAGATACTTAAAGTTCAGCAAATTACAACTTGAGATAGTCAAACAACTTTATCGTAGTCGTACAGGAGAAAGTGACCAACTAACAAAACGTAAAATGTTCAGGAGGGCCATTTAAGTCACTTTTGCTTGGCAAAAAAATAAACATCAATCCAGTTAGTCATTTTAAACAAATCAATATATTATACTTCCAGGTTTAAAATCCTTTGGGATTTTTTCAGGGCAATATTAAGCTAAGTAAGATATCAAATAGTCAATAATCACATTTTTGTAAAAAATGCACTTGGTCACTTTCTCCTGTATGACTACGATATGCTAGACCAGTGGTCTCCAAACTCAATAAGGATGTGAGCTACTTTCAGAAATTGAACTTGTCTGGTAAACTACCAATACAAATTCCCTTTATACTTTTTTATCAACGGCCCTTATCGTGCCATAAATAATATTTTTATATCTGTTTAAATAAATTGTCCGCCTCCGTAGTGTAATGGTCAGCACGCTCGGCTACCGTTCTGGAGGTCTCGGGTTCGATTCCCAGGGGGGTCAAATAAATATTAGTGATTTTTTTCACTGTAATATTTATTCAATATTACCCTGGACTGGTACCTGAAGCGGAGGGCTGATCACCTTTCCTTCATGTGTAAACGATCAAGATAACACTGCGTTTATATGACGCAGTGCCCTATGCACCATTGGGTGCGGATAAGGGATTTTATTATATTATTATTAAATAAATTAAAACATCAGATTAACAATAAAACATAAATTGCGTTTATAATTTATATTTGAAGCACTAACTTTGTGATTTTCCATTTTATAATTAAAATGTAACTTTGTTTTAAAATCACCATAAATATTTTAACATAACATAATTATAATGTCTACCGGTTTCGAAGCTAACCGCTTCTTTATCAAGACTGATTAATACTAAAAAAAATTATTAATACTAAAATAGGTTTTTTTGTTAGTATGTACATATTAATCAGTCTTGAAAAGAAGCGGTTAGCTTCGAAACCGGTAGACATTTTACATAATTATGCTATAATAAAATATTTTAAAACAAAGTTACATTTTTATAATAAAATAAATTGCGTACTTTAAATATTTATTCATAAACATAATAATAAATTAAAAAATTTACAAGGCAAATTTAATATCCTAAGCGAGCCACCGAAAGAGCCTCGGAGAGCTACTGTGTGGCGATCACTGTACTAGCACATAGTGCGCTAGCTAGGACTTTTCACACTACCAGATTTTAGGTTCTGGTATTGCAATCTAAAGGATGAGAATATGTATTCTTACAACATTTTGAGTGTGTCCAAATACTTGTTCACAAAATCTGGATTATCTCCAATTGCAGGAGTTATTTTCATATTATTTTTTGACATCTCATCAAAGATGAAGAAGTATATGGAAGTCTGGGCATTTACGGGGCTGACGACCGTCATCGGCTGGTTTAAGTGATCACTTTACACACGTGTAACATTCACCAATTCTACCCATTATTGACAACCACACTACTCAAATTCTTGGAAGTTCTATATATATGAACCAATTTAGAAACCTTGTTCTTGAATCACTAGAACTTCACTAGAGTATATAAGAGTATATGTATATATAAGAGTTTCTGCTTAATAAAAAGCTTCTTTACATCTCACCAATAGATGTCTCTAGTGAAGTTCTAGTGATTCAAGAACAAGGTTTCTAAATTGGTTCATATATATAGAACTTCCAAGAATTTGAGTAGTGTGGTTGTCAATAATGGGTAGAATTGGTGAATGTTACACGTGTGTAAAGCGATCACTTAAACCAGCCGATGACGGTCGTCAGCCCCGTAAGTGCCCAGACTTCCATATACTTCTTCATCTTTGATGAGATGTCAAAAAATAATATGTATTCTTACATTATTTTCCAGGTTATTGGTCGTCCAGCACGGGAAGGTGGCCTTGTAGTCAGGAAGCGCCGTTACTCCCGGCCAGATCTCCTCCGTCGGGGTCTTGAGTACCCTGGAACACACGACACACACGTTTAGTCACGACTTGGCACGCGGACAAATCCGGAGACCGGAACGTATGACAACTATAGATTGTTTCCCATTCTTATATAGAGGACCAACCTGCTGATGGTTATGTCTGTAGGAAGAGCTATCGCTATGCTGAGAAATATCACGCTGGATATTGATCTGTTACACGTGTCTGGAGGGGCATTCCGAAGCGGGATTCTTCGTCATCTTTAACCGGATCCACGCGGCTCGCATAAGCGTATGTGTTTTTACAAGACATGCCCCATACGCGGCTGACATAAGCGTTTGTGTTTTCACTTTGCTCCAAGTTTCGAACCTCAGTTCAACTTGGAGGGATTTTTTCATGGTGTGGAACTTTGGATAAAATAATACGTCAATCCTCGGCCTTATGACATCTGTTGAAATATCTGACTAATAATTTGTAACATCACAAGGATAAATAAAACAACAGATCCCTGATTTTTCTTGCGGTCGGTAATTAGTCCGCGCCATAATCATGCCCTATATCTGTCTCACTCTCGACGCTACGCATCGCCAGTGGGTAAGAGTGACACACGATGCGTGCTTTGATTTATTTATGTTACAACCTAATTTGTTTATATTACGATATATTTCAAGAATAATGTGACACACGTGTATTATAGAGTACCAAAAAGGCACAATGAATCCCATTGAACGTTTTTGTTTAGGAAAATAAATCGTTTCATAACTAAATACATGATAAAAGTAATCATTTAAAAAATGGCGAAATACAGCCGCGCAGGTTATCTGCAGACGAGCGTCTCTTAGGAACAAAGTTAACGCGTTTAAAAGGTTAACAAGAGTCTTCTTGCTTACTTTTTAATTTATGTATTTAACGTATACGCTTTAAATGTTAGTTTATTTTGAAACTAACTAACTAACCATCACGCCGCTTCCCCGCAGGGGTAGGCAGAGAGAATAGAGCGCCACACCACTCTGTCCTTGCAAACATTCTTCGCCTCTTCCACGTTCATGCATCTCCTCATACATACCCGCCGATTGTTACGACTCCTAACCTGACCACTTCAAGTATTTGGCATACCTGATCGTGCCATGTTTTTCTCGGTCTTCCTCTGCTTCTTTTCCCGCTAACATTCGCCTCATAAATTTGTTTTACCGTTCTTTCCTCACTCATTCGTTCTACATGTCCAAACCATCTCAACACATCTTTCTTAATTTTATCGATAATGCTTATCTCAGCTTTGCATTCCTTCCTTATTTCACTATTCGCACATCTATCATACATCGTTTTGTTACACATTCTTCTAAGAGATCGCATTTTGACTGCATTCAGTCTACTTTCATCCTTCTTTTGCCAACTCCATGTTTCACTTCCATACATTAGAGTTGGAACCAGGACTCAGTTTATTTTGAATATATTAATTACTCTCCACACTCCACATTCCATTCATATGTGGAGATTCGGAGGAGGACAAGAGTCGGCGACATGGAAGTGTAATTTGCTAGGAGGAAATGGGAGTGGGATGGCCATGTGTCCATGTGTGCCAGATGAGAAGATGGAAGGAAAGTTATAGAGTGGCGACCGAGAACTGGACGCAGAAACGTAGACCGACAACCAGCTAGATGGACAGACGACATTGCCAAAATTGCCGGAATAGAGTGGTCAAAGAAGGCCCAAAGCCGCAAGGAGCGGCAGGCAGTGAAGGAGACCTTCACGCAGCAGTGGGTGGATGCGGGTTGAAGAATATATTTCAATTATTATTGAATAAATTGAAATTGAAATTGAAAGAATATAAAATTCTCACCTGAATATCCTGAAGAGCTGATCGATCTCCGAGTCTCCCTGGAAGAGCGGCTTCTTGGAGGCCAGCTCGGAGAATATGCAGCCCACCGACCACATGTCGATGGGACAGGAATATCTGGAAATATTTCAACAAGATCTCAGCAAATATTTTAGTGACGTTCCAAACTATGTTAGTTATTGCACTTGAAGTCTGAATAAAAAAGTAACATGTAATTCTTAAGGTAACTGTCCAGGCCTGGAAATGAACATGACTGGACTATGCTTGGTGGAGTCCAAGAGCTTTTCCACATATCGCTCACTCCTTTCAACAACGTCATAAATCAAAAATCGTAAATTTTCAGTTGTGCATGTTTTCGGAATGCCCAGAAAATGAACTATATCCCAGGAAAAGCGGCATATTTTTAACTTAATATTTACCCGCTACAGGGCAGAAAGTATTGTTTTTGCATTTTGAAGAAAAGGTATTGTTTAATTATTTTAAATACACTAAATATTTTTCAAATGGAGAAAAAACATTAAGGTTTTACCTAAAAAGATCTGTTGCACAGTAAAAAGTTCATTAAGTGGCTTGATATTTGTTTTAAATACATTTTATTATATTCTTAAACTTTAAAAACGATCTCCTGAAAAATCAAGTTTTTTTATATGTGACGTTGTTGAAAGGAGTGAGCGATATGTCAACCTGTATTTTTCTTCTTTTTCTTGACGTAGGCCTGTTTTTAAGAGTGATTAGCCTCCTGTGATGTCGATTCTCATCTGTCTATCCATCTCTTTGGTGGTCTGCCCGGGAGTTGGCCGTGCAGTGCAATGTGGGGCAGTCTGGATGGTCCCATTCTACTCACATGAACATACCATTGTATTCTTCATTGCCTTTCCTACCTAACAACATCTTCGATCTCGCATATTTCTCATAACCCAGTGTTCCTTATTCTACCTCGCATACTCTAGCCAGATATGCTACTTAGAGTCTTCATTTCTGTCACTCTTAGTGCGTTTTTTGTTACTGTACGCATAATGAAAATTAAGTCTAAGCCCCCCAAAATGTTGGATTTTTTGTTTATAAAATGTATGTTAAGGATACCTTGTACTTCCTAACAGAACTTCAGGCGCCCTGTACCACAGGGTCACCACTTCGTGTGTGTATACTCTCACGGGAACGCCGAATGCTCTGCCTAAACCAAAATCCGCTACCTGTTAAAAAAACTTAAATTTAATGTATGAAAAAGTAAAATAATGTATGAAAAAGAAAAAGTAAGTAATACGACTTTGCTCCCTTTTCAGCTTTCAAAGACAACAGCTGGAGGCGCGTTGCAGGAGCCTGGGTGAGGACCTATCCGACATCAGATCCGTGATAGTTCATAAGGAACGAGAAGTGGTATCATACATGATAAAACTAGTGAAGGACATTGGTGCCATAAACCAAGCTAGGACACAAAATGCCGAACCCTCTTCTAGTGGAACGGAAGGTCTGTTGACGACAGACTACAGTCCGCCTTCTCCTGAGGAGTTTTACGTGGTTTCCTCCCAGCAATGAGCAAATGCTGAGAAGTTCCTGATTGGCCCACACTAGATTATCCCTCCTGTTTCCAACACAGATGAACATAAAACATGATTTTAGCTAGAAGTAACAAAAATATATTGTAATTACGGTTTTCGGATAACATATTTTTAGAAAAACATCGACAGAATTTTAGAAAAACATTTTTAGAAAAAATTTGACAGTATCGTAAGACTGACCGGAGCATTTCGTCGCAACGTAACGTAGTAACATGGCTCGCAGCGAGCATCTGAAACTATGGATGAAATGCTCCACTCGCTGTACTGACTGCCGGAATGCTTGATCGTAACGTGTTACGTTATGACGAAATACTTTGGTCAGTCTCCACCTCGACACATTGTTTGCAGGAAATGCTTAAAAGAGTATTATACATACTGTTGGTAGAAAGCGGGAGACACTTGAAAGCGTTCTATTTGCTTACATTTAGTAGAGCGCAAAAGACGCCAAAAACATTGTACAAACATGCGCCTTCTCGCAGTTGGGTAGACGCCCGACTGCGAAACTGACATCGCGGGTTCGATTCCCGCCAAGTGCAAAATAAATTTGAGAAAGTTTTGTGATTTGTTTGTGATTTGTCTGTATATTTTTCACATTTATCTTCCCAATCCTTACGATCCTTCCTGCAGACAAGACTCTTCTATTCAAAAATCTTCAAACCCTTATCCGCACCCAATGGTGCATAGGGCACTGCATCATAAAAACGCAGTGTTATCTTGATCGTTAACACATGAAGGAAAGGTGATCAGCCCTCCGCATCAGGTCCAGGATATTATCGCATATATGTCAGAGTAAAAAAACACTTATTTTTATTTTACCCCTCCCTGGGAATCAAACCTCCTCCAGTGCGGTAGCCGAACGTGCTGACCATAACACTACGGAGGCAGTTACTTGTGATTAGTACAAGACCCTAATTAGTATACTAATAGTCGGTAGTTCTCGTCAGAACTTCGGGATGCGGATCTGACTTGGGAGGATGCAAGGGAGCTGGCAGCTGACAGAAAAGCCTGGAGAAAGTTTGTGGACTCCATATGCTCTACCTAGGGAGCGGATATGGTCTAATAATTAGGGTCGGAGTAGATGAAAATACCGCCCGACAACAATGCGTTAACCGGATCTACGCGGCTCGCATAACCGTATGCGTTTTCACAAAACATGCCCCATACGCGGCTGAAATAAGCGTATGTGTTTTTACTTTGCTCCAAGTTTCGAACCTCAGTTTAACTTGGAGGGATTTTTTCATGGTGTGGAGCTTTGGATAAAATAATACGTCAATTCTTGGCCTCATGACATCTGTTGAAATATCTGACTACATAATAATTTGTAACATCACAAGGATAAATAAAAGAACAGATCCCTGATTTTACATGAGGTCGGTAATTAGTCCGCGCTATAATCATGCCCTATATCTGTCTCACTCTCGACGCTACGCATCGCCAGTGGGTAAGAGTGACACGATGCGTGCTTTGATTTATTTATGTTACGATCTTATTTGTTTATATTACGATATATTTCAAGAATAACGTGACAAAAGTGTATTATAGAGTACTAAAAAGGCACAATGAATCCCATTGAACGTTTTTGCTTAGGAAAATAAATCGTTTCTTAACTAAATACATGATAAAAGTAATCATTAAAAAAACGGCGAAATACCGCCGCGCACGGGCGTCTCTCAGGAACAAAGTTAACGCGGTTAAAAGGTTAAATATCACGATGACCTTGATGACTCCGTTCTCGCTGATGAGCAGGTTCTGCGGCTTGAGGTCCCGGTGCAGGATGCGGCGCTTGTGGCAGAAGAGGATGGCGCTGTTGATCTGGTAGAGGTAGCTCTTGACGGTGGAGGGCTCCAGGAAGCGGTTGGAGCCCAGCGAGTCCATGTGCTTCTTGAGGTCCATGGACAGGAACTCGAAGATCAGGTACAGCCGCGCCTCCTCCATCAGCACGTCCTCCAGCTTGACTATGTTGGGGTGCTGCAGCTCCTTGAGCAGGGATATTTCCCTGAAAACAAACCCAGTCATTAACAATTGAACTAACATAATTTACTTACTTACTATTACTTATAACCCTTATCCGCACCCGATGGTGCATAGGGCACTGCATCGAATTGACGCAGTGTTATCTTGATCACTACTTACATGAAGGCAAGGTGATCACTCTTGCGCTTCAGGAACCAGTCCAGGGTAAGCCGTACTACAAGACTAACCCTACAGACCTACATATAAAATTATAATACATCCATCTCTTCTTTTTCTTACCCTTATCACAACCCAATGGTGCATAGAGCACTGCATCGTATTGACGCAGTCTTGATCGTGACATGCATGAAGGCAAAGTGATCACTCCTGCGCTTCAGGGACCAGTCCAGAGTAGTATTGAATAAATATTTCAGTGTAAAATCACTATTATTTATTTTCACCCCCCCTGGGAATCGAACCCGGGACTTCTAGCACGGAATCGTTTTAAATAAGTATTATAACAGTTTCAATTTTTTTTCAACTCGGCCACAAATGGTAATTTTTTAATTTACAAATTATAAATATTTGAAATGATCAAACTTCAGAAAGTTATGAATTTTAAAGATAACTAACACCATGTTTTAAATTGTACATCCAAGCAACCCAGACTGATCAATCTGTAGAAAGACTGGATCGAAATATTAAAATTGACCTTCCAGCCAAATATGTTTTATAAAACTTTACAGCAGTGCAGAGATGAAAATGAATAAAAAATATTTTAAATTGGAGGTTGTATTGGTTAATAATGATTTTACTTTAAAGTGTTTCATGATTTATAATCCACAATTGACCAATTCAAGAGTTCCCGAGCAAGATAAGCCGATAAACGTCAAATCTAGAGATGTTTATCTCGAGTGAAAATATGCCGTGTTTTGTTTGTATTCATAACCTAAAACATACCTTATGGCAGTGGACGGTACTCCTTCATCTTCTGACTCCAGCCTGATCTTCTTCATCGCCACAAGCTGACCGGTGATCTTATTTCTTCCTTTGTACACCACGCCGTAAGTTCCCTCTCCAATCTTCTCAATCTTCAAAAAGTCTTCCATGCTGGCGACTTCTGACGCTTGAAAACATAAAACTATCGGTTATAAACTAACGCAATAATAACACTGCAATTCAACGAAATTCGTAACACCTATGATGAAATAACTATAAATATTTTGCACCGTGTAGAACACTGTCGGCGAATGGCAGCTGCTATTCTCACATTTCCGGACGTTTCGTGACAGTTGTCACGCTTACTGGACACAAAACAAACGAAATAATAATATGTAAATATGCTATTTTGTAAAAACTTACGTTTTTCTCCTTGAGATTGACAGAATAATTGCACAAAATGAAAAAACGCGAAATGTTTCAACTATAAATAAACCGCCCCAACGTTTTTCGCGCTTTTGAAGTTTTATTTGAATGTGATTGGTGTGGCGAGTACCAAAAAATAAAACACCTCACTTGGCTAAACTAAATAGGGTATTTTTTTTTAAATAAATCGTATTTTTTTTAGATGGGAATTGCATTTATTATTTATATTGCTTATACTAGGTTAATAGATTATAAGGTGGAATTTTGTTTCTTCTAACTTATTAAAGATGTTTTATTTAAATTTGTGTTGGGAGCAGGAAGGATAATCTAGTGTTTGCCAATTAGGAACTTCTCAGCATTTGCTCATTGCTGGGAGGAAACCCCGTAAAATTCCTCGGGAGAAGACTGACTATGGACTGTCATCAACAGACCTTCCGTTCCACTAGAAAATAAATGGTATTGTGCAAGTTTTTAATTTTTTTTGATAGTCAATATGTCATTCCACAAAGGTAATGCCGAATCAATAAATAACATAAAGTAGGGTTTACTGTAAATAACACAAATTATTCATACGTAAAAAACATTTTTTTATTTATTAGCTACATAGGTAGATTGAAGATTTATCCTTATTCCATTTAGAAAAAATGCAAAACACATTTTCATAACCGATGCATCGGTTTTTAATCAAATATTTTTGAAATAATGAAAATTACTGTAGAAAAAGCTTTTTGAATTTATTTTTAATGGCCTATTGAAAATACACATATGAAGGAAAACACAAAAGCTGTAATATTAATAAATATATGTATAAATCTTTTTTTTAAATAATTAAACTTGTTTCATCCAAATTTTTGTTTTCCCTTGCGTTACAAGTATATATCGAATAATTCATAAAGTTTTCTTCTTTTTCCGCCCACGTATCTTGGTTTTGCCATCCGCTGTTTTTCTTCTATTGATCTTGTTGCCTTTTCGACGGCTCTTTCTACTCGTTCATGTAAACGATTGAGTACTTTTGTTACAAGGTCGTAAAACGATTTCCTTCCAGTTGAGAGAACTTCGTCGATTTTCGATTCTGACCTACAACAAAAAAAATATTTTAAGTATGGCAACCCTCATTATTGAGCCGCCAATTTTCAAATTATCGGAAGGCAAGCATATTTATTTGCAAAAATGTTATTGGCACAAAAAATTGTAAATGAAAAATAAAGAAAACACGTGGCGGGATGATGAAAAATTAATGGATCGCCCTAAAATAAATGGCTGGCGGGAAACACTATAGACAATACCAAAAGATATACACAGATTGTGTGCCATATCGCTCACTCCTTTCAACAACGTCATACATCAAAAATCGTCAATTTTAAGTTGTGCATGTTTTCGGAATGCCCAGAAAATGTACTATATCCCAGCAAAATCGGCATATTTTTTACTTAATATTTACACGCTACAGGGCAGAAAGTGTTGTTTTTGCATTTTTAAGAAAATGTATTGTTTAATTTTTTTTTAAATAAACTAAATATTTTTTAAATGGAGAAAAAACCTTCAGGTTTTACCTAAAAAGATCTGTTGCACAGTAAAAAGTTCAGTAAGTGGCTTGATATTTATTTTTAATACATTTCATTATATTCTTAAATTTAAAAAACGATCTCCTGAAAAATCAAGTTTTTTATATATGACGCTGTTGAAAGGAGTGAGCGATATGCATTTTTAACACATTTGCCTATATGTAGGAGCAATAAGATATTCGTATGAAATTTGTAGTGCCAATAACTTGTAGAGTTAGGTGCAGATAAACTTCGCGTTAACCCTGCATTCCTAATTATTTAATAATTAAGTTTAAATTTCCTTTTTACTGTATTTATTACGGGTAGGAACTTGTTTATTGCATTGTAAATTATGTTGACATACGTTGTTAGGTCATTTTCTTCGTCGTGGGATTCAGCTGCCCTTGCAATTTTGATTTGTGATGGATCGCAGTTTCCTACAGCGATAATGTAGGGCTGAGTATCTCTGCGATATCTAGTATTTAATGCAACAGCAGAAACGATTACAAACTGAAAAAAACATACACATTAAAAAACCACACACACATAATTAATATATACATTCCATATAGGCAGAAAAGCAGTGCCTATCCTAACTTACCCACGTGACAAATAAAAATGCAACCAGTACCTACTCTACCTTACTAAGTAGTACCTAGCTTACTTTACTACCTACCTCAACAGCGTACCGTAATTAATTATCAAGTTATATTAGAGGTCTCGTCAAAGTAAATAAATCAACTTCTTAGTCATTCTCTCGCCATCCATTCGCTCCACATGTCCATGCCACCTTAAAGCACTCTTCCTAATATTTTCAATTATTCCTTGTTCAGCCTTACATTCCTTTCTTATATCATCGTTTTTAACTCTGTCATACAATGATTTTCCACACATTCGTCTGAGGGAGCGCATTTCAATATCGTTTACTCTGCTTTCATCCATCCTTTGCCAGTTCCATGTTTTGCTCCAATGCATACTAATGCATGCGAACTATGTAAAATATGTCCATGGAAGCCAAGCTCGCTAGCTTGGCTTCCATGGACATTTTTCTATTTGCAATCACATATATATATATATATATATATATATATATATATATATATATATATATATATATATATATATATATATATATATATATATATATATATATATATATATATATATATATATATATATATATATATATATATATATATATATATATATATATATATATATATATATATATATATATATATATATATATATATATATATATTTATATATATATATATATATATATATATATATATATATATATATATATATATATATATATATATATATATATATATATATATAAATATATATATATTTATATATATATATATATATATATATATATATATATATATATATATATATATAAATATATATATATATATATATATATATATATATATATATATATATATATATATATATATATATATATATATATATATATATATATATATATTATATATATATATTTATTTATATATTCTTTATTCAAAATTATTAATATTTTAAATGGATAAACCCTGATATGAAGATCGGCAGCGAAATTAAAATATAACTTTTGTGCGATCATCATGACATATGGGATCAAATGCAGAGCTTACACCGCTGTAACAAAAAAACAAGCTAAGAGTGTCAGATATGAGGACTCTAAGGAGCATAACTGGCAAGAGTCTACGAGATAGAATAAGGAACACCAGGATAAGAGAAATATGAGAGATCCAATATGTCGTTAGGTGGGGAAGTGAACGAAGAAGGCAATGGTATGCGCATGTGAGGAGAATGGAACCATCCAGCTCCTTCACATTGCACTGCATGGCCAACTCCCGGTTAGACCACCAAAGAGATGGATTGACAGCTGGGAATCGACATCACAGGAGGCTAATCCCTCTTAAGAACAAGCCACAAGGCCTACAACAAGATGAAAAATATTATTTTATTACCTGTTTCACTATCATGGCAACAAAACAAATTGCCAAAAAAGATCTTAAGATTGCCATTTTAAAAATCACTATCTAATTTTTAAACGTATTTAAAAATTCATCACATCATTTTTGTATATTTACTATAAAACTTTTACTATGTAATTTTTACACACGACTCTTCAACAGGCACTCCGAAAACTAAATAATACTAAAAATTAAAACATTTGTTAGTTCCTGATTGAAGAAAAAACACAAAATATTTAAATATTTGATTCGTTATGTAAAAAGAGTAGGAAACAAAATGGCTACATAATCATTTTTTTTAAACTGTTGACACAACATGTACGCAAGTTATGTTTGATTTATCGTATACAGTGGACCCCGGAAATCCGAACTTATTGGGGCTTTGGCCTGTTCGGATTTGGAAAAGTTCGGATAAGCCGAGGAATTTGTAATACAATACATACTTATATGTTATAGTGTGTTTTTTCTTGCTCATTCATCTCAAATGATAATGAAGCACAGTAAACCCTCCTATTACGTTGAGATATGTACCGCATTATCATTATAGGGAATGATGTAGGGGAGAACCACCATGAAGAGAACAGTTGCATTTGCAAGAAAAGTAATAAACCTAGCGACACCCCGCACCCCATCACGTGATCACAGTGGTGTGATGACATCACGCGTTAAATTGGCGGGAATTTCATTCATTGTGCTTCGAAAAGTGGGAGAAAGAGGTTTTCGGACGTGGTAAAAAAATAAACTGTGCTAACTGCTTCTGTAAAAAGGGTTTACCCGTAATTTAACTTGATTATATAGTTTTTATGTGGTAAGGTTATATTGAATAATATTAAATCCATCTTGATAATTTCAATGTTTTTCAAAAATAAGCCCTAATTCCATGAAGAGAACACGCCGCAGTCCCATGAAGAGAACGTTCTCTTCATAGGCTTAGTGTTCTCTTCTTGAGTTTTTACTTGTGTTTTGTTTATTAAATAATATATCTATTACCCAATCATACATTGCCGAAAATAAATCGTAAGAAGGACGACGAATTCAAATATGTAATAGATGCCGTCATCGTACAAACGAAAAGCATTCGCAGTGTAGCTAAGGCGACAGGTACAGCAACAACATTATTGTGAAAAGTTATTAAACGATCGAAGCAGGCACAAGAAGCCGGGAAAATTTCGAAAAAAACGCAATATAGGTAATCGTAAAAATTTTAGTGTTTACCATGTTTCTAAAACCATATGCATATTTTATTCTTGTTTATCAATGTAACATGTTTTAATTAATTTTCATATATAAATTTTCCTGATATATAGTCGTATTTTCATTAAATTGTATTTTATTTTCAGAACCTATTAAATTAAGTAAAGATAGACAAATATAATTCCACATTACGATTAACGTTTGTGCTTGTTATTTTCATGGGAACCAGTGTTCTCTTCATAGTACACTACCCCTTGAAGTGAACGTTTTCCATTTTTTGTAAAATTGTCCATAACCTAGAATCTAACAGGAGAATTAAAAAATCACTTTAGTAATTATAGAAAAAATGAATACTCTACAAAACTTCATACTTTGTTTTTGAAACAGTGTATTGATTTTGTATTTACAGCAATTTGATAAAAAAATGTTCTCTTCATGGTGGTTCTCCCCTACATAAGTGATTAATGCTTTTAATTGTATTTTTACATTTAACGAAGATTACTGAAATGAGTAATTTCAAATTGAAATACAATTTAAAAACGTTAACATCCCTATAACGTCCCCTCCGATAACGCGGCACCTATCTAAACGTTATAGAGGGATTTACTGTACTATACTCGTATGTACATATGACGTTTTTCTTTTAAGGTATGTACATTATTTGCAACTTTTTACATTCCAATAAAGATGATTTTACAGTACTTTACATTACTGTATTCTTTATTAACTTTTCTATCATTTTAAAACAAAATTAGGCCATACTTAAATAATAATTATATGTAATAATAATTGCGTTGTTCAGTTTTTGTGTGTGTGTGTGTTTTTTTATGTTTTCCTGCAAATGTATTTAAATTTTCCGAGGTTCTAATATGCAACTAATATTTTGGTCTACCAATGCGTTACATTGGCGTCAAAAAATCAGTTTTGTTTCAAAAAACGTATTTAAGTACCAACTGTAAAAGTTATATTAAAACTTTTGAATTAAATTTGACTAACTAACCATCACGCCGCATGACCGCAGGGGTAGGCAGAGAGAATGGAACGCCACATCGATCTGTCTTTGCAATCTTCGAAATTCTTCAATTCTTTTTTGCAAAATTCTTTCACATTTATGTATCTCCTCAAACATACCCGCCAATTATTCCGACTCCTGACCTTACCTCATTCGAGTCTTTGAAATACTTGATGGTGACAAGTCTTCATCTGCTTCTGTTTCCAACTACATTGGCATAATAAATTAATATGAATATCACTTAGTAAATACCAATTTTTCTTAAAATGTATGTGTTGGCACTTGTCATTGGCTGGCTTAAATTATTAGATTACATACACACTGCGTAACATTTACCGTCCTGTGTATAAAGTAATCACTTAAGACAGCCAATGCCAGAACGATGTTATGTTATGTTATGTTATGTTATGTTATCTTATGTGATGTTATGTTATGTTGATCAAATTGATGTTATGTTATGTTGATCATTGATTAGATTGATCATTAATTATGTTGATCAAATTGATGTTATGTTATGTTGATCATTGATTAAGTTGATCATTAAATATGTTGATCAAATTGATGTTATATTATGTTGATCATTAATTATGTTGATCAAATTGATGTTTTGTTATGTTGATCATTAATTATGTTGATCAAATTGATGTTATGTTATGTTGATCATTGATTAAGTTGATCTTTAATTATGTTGATCAAATTGATGTTATGTTATGTTGATCATTGATTAAGTTGATCTTTAATTATGTTGATCAAATTGATGTTATGTTATGTTGATCATTGATTACGTTGATCATTAATTATGTTGATCAAATTGATGTTATGTTATATTGATCATCAATTATATGAAGGCAAGGTAAAAAATGTAAGTGTGTGTGTGTGTGTGTGTGTGTGTGTGTGTGTGTGTGTGTGTGTGTGTGTGAATGTGTGTGTACTCTGTGTGTCTTCTATACTGTTTGCAGTATGTGCTAATAAAACCAATAGTTAAACTCACGTTTCTTGAACAACCGAAAACGTACAAATATATTTTTATGTAAATTTTACTCGTTTTTTTTCTATGTAAGTACCTACGCACGCAATAATTCTGTTTTTTTATAAAATAAACGGGTCAATGATTTACAAGAAAAGATCTAGAACAAAGTAATTAGATTAAACACACTGGAATTGAATACAATTAATTTAAAGCAATTTACATCGTAATAATATATATTCAAGTTGATATTGCAGTTGAGCAATCTATTGCAATTTAAAGCAGTTAAGATTTAAAATACTGTCCGATAATAATAGTTTAAAACCCAACGGATTTACGTTGTGAATTACAAAAAAAAGTAAATCCTTTTGGTTGTGGGTTCGATTAAGTTGACTTGGTGTGATCTATTACCATCCCACGTCTGTCAACGTCACAAGCACTAACAAGGAGTATTTTTTTATTTTTTTTTTCTTAAATTAGCTAGCTCAAGTGATCGCTTTATACACTTGTGGAACGATCACCATTCTGCTCATTATTCACAATACATACATCCATTTTGCATTATTGAAAGACGTTTACACGCACTGTTGTTGGATTTTTTTGTTGTAATTCTGATATACTCGTATGTGGAATTTTGACAGTCAAGAATTTGTGAAGTAGTTGAGAATCAGTAGAGAATCCTCAGTTGAGAATTTGTGAAGTATAGCTTTCTCCAATTAAATATAGACGAGATTCGTTGGGAATTAGTTCACATGTATTATACTCAAGTGTACTGTATATAATACTCAAGTGGCAAAAAACATGTGTTTTATTTATAATTTCTATATGTATATAGAAAATAAAATTACCTCGAACGCGTCACGAGCGATCGTCGATTACCAAGAAACCGGTATGCTAATTTAAAAATTCTTCATTCGTTTACCATTTTAGCTTTGGGAGATTAATAATCGAATATGCTGAGATAACTGCTAACTTTTCTGGTAGTTACGTACGAACTGGGTGTATACTTTAAAAAAAAAACAAACTAATAAAATGATTTGAAAGAGATGCTGTTTACAAACAAGTTTGCAGGGGAAACCCATAATTTTCATGGTGCCTGCGCTCCTTCGCGCGCGTTTATAAGTAGGTACCTACCTACTGATTGTAATGGATCATTGGCTGATAAATTAATATGAAAAATCACAAGACTATCGGTGACATTCTTATTGAAATCTGTACGAGAGATTTGAAGGTTTAAACTTTAGATATTTTAATAAAACGAAAAACGGACACCGCTATGCGTCATCAAATTTTACGTCATCGGGTGTATTATGGGGCGAATCCCTGTTTGTATCTGCTTTATAGAGCTGTAATAGTAGTAGTGTGGATTCGTTTCTGTGACGTCATTCGTTACCAACTTACAAAAAAAACGTATTTACGAAGGCGAATTTTGCAAAAGAAAATGATGAATGAAAATATAGATTATATTGGCTGTTATAACACAAAACAAGTCTTACACAATCTTTATAGGTTGAGTATGTTATAACACAAAACAAGTCTTACACAATCTTTATAGGTTGAGCTGTTATAACACAAAACAAGTCTACACAACCTTTATAGGTTGAGTATGTTAAATTAGATATTCCTCCCGAGTGATAATACCCTATTCATCAGTGTCTGGAATCGTCACATTGGTCGACGTAAACCAAACTTAGCTAAATCCAGATGAATATACTAGATATTTTCTGATTATAACGATACTTTTTTCCAGTGTGGTATTTTTTGTACACCCAGTAGCTTGTTTTCATTTTACGCAAAATGAATCGATAGCTATTCATAACAAAAAGGCCAATGTTTCAAGTGGTTTTAAAATACGTTCTTTGAATTCATCCACTTTTCTAGTCCACTTTTCAGTCCGCCTCCGTAGTGTAATGGTCAGTACGCTCGGCTACCGTTCTGGAGGTCCCGGGTTCGATTCCCAAGGAGGGTAGAATAAATATAAGTGATTTTTTCACTGTAATATTTATTCAATATTACCATGGACTGGTACCTGAAGCAGAGGGCTGATCACCTTTCCTTCATGTGTAAACGATCAAGATAACACTGCGTTTATATGACACAGTGCCCTATGCACCATTGGGGTGCGGATAAGGGTTTTATTATTATTATTATCAACAAGTACGGAAATCATAACAGTTTGTTTACGGGTCGCAAGGCGTCATTACCGCTTAGCGAGAATCTGACTGAGTCACTCTTCAGGGAACCGCTTTCAATCGCGGCTGTTCGCAATATTCAGTTCAAATCAAAACCAATCACTATCATTATCTATTTATTTTTTTCTACAAAAATTTTATTTACTAATTTTTTAGCCATAATATGTCCAGGGCTGAGATTCTACACTAACTTTTTAAATTATAAATATATAATTTATTTACAACATTTTGAGTGTGTCCAAAATTACTCCTTCACAAAATCTGGATTATCTCCAATTACAGGAGCTATTTTCATATTATTTTTTGACATCTCATCAAAGATGAAGAAGAATATGGAAGTCTGGACATTTACGGGGCTGACGACTTTTTTAATGGGAATTGCATTTATTATTTGCTTATTGCTTATTATGTACAAGGTTTATAGATCATTTAGTGGATTTTGTTTCTTCTAGCTAATTAAATATGTTTTTATTTGAATCTGTGTTGGGAACAGGAGGGATAATCTAGTGTGGGCCAAACAGGAACTTCTCAGCATTTGCTCATTGCTGGGAAGAAACCACGTAAAACTCCTCAGGAGAAGCCGGACTGTTGACTGTCATCAGCAGACCTTCCGTTCCACTAGAAGAGGGTTCGGCATTTTGTGTCCTACTTTGAGTCAAAGTAGGAAGCGGAGGGCTGATCACCTTTCCTTCGTGTGTTAACGATCAAGATAACACTGTGTTTATATAATGCAGTGCCCTATGCACCATTGGGGTGCGGATAGAGTTTGAATGAATAATTGACATGGGCATTCCAGAGTGCGTTGTATTTTTTTAATAATCAGTATAATATTCTTCTTTTTTTATATTTGAGGAGAAAGAAAATTTGGTGGATAGAATGATATGACTTTTGCATCTTAGATATCTCTGTCATTTTTTAATGAATACGAAATTTTGGGATGCCATTTTGTTTATCGAGCTGTTGTTCTATTTGTTTTCACTATTTGTCACATGTCTCAGTACAATTTGAACCAATATTTATGTTATTTGTAATAATTCTTGCAAATTATGTGATGCGGGCTTCCGTTCAATGAGTGGCGAGACACCGCAAGAAAATAATGTAATGTGGATATTAGGTTTGTAGGGTTCAGAAAACAACTATGTAAAAATATATTTTTTAAACTTTTTAATTTAACTGAGAATACAGACAATATCGCTCACTCCTTTCAAGAACGTCATAAATCAAAAAACTTGATTTTTCAGGAGAACGTTTTTAAAGTTTAAAAATAATACAATGTATTAAAAATAAATATCAAGCCACTTATTCAACTTTTTACTGTGCAACAGATCTTTTTAGGTAAAACCTGAATGCTTTTTCTCCATTTAAAAAATATTTAGTTTATTTAAAAAAATAATTAAACAATTCGTTTTCTTCAAAATGCAAAAACAACACTTTCTGCCCTGTAGCGGATAAATATTAAGTTTAAAAAATGCCGCTTCTGCTGAGATATAGTACATTTTCTGGGCATTCCAAAAACATGCACAACTGATAATTGACGATTTTTGATAAATGACGTTGTTGAAAGGAGTGAGCGATGTCATTTTTCATAAAACAATGAGTAATATTTATGATATAATGAATTTCTAATAAAAACAAAGGTAATCTTTAATAATTTATGGACAATGGACAGCCCTGCATTCTTAATACGTACACTTTTCAACTTCCACTTATGACTAATAAAACTGCTGGTCAGGCTGGGGTGACCACAGCGTCAGTTACTTAGAAATTAATATTACAACTTCGTAATATTTTGACATCTCAACATTTTGTCCGCCTCCGTAGTGTAATGGTCAGCACACTCGCCTACCGTTCTGGAGGTGCCGGGTTCGATTCCCAGGGGGGGTAAAATAAATAGGAGTGATTTTTTCACTGTAATATTTATTCAATACTACCCTGAACTGGTACCTGAAGCGGAGGGGTGATCACCTTAATGTGTAAACGATCAAGATAATACTGTGTTTATATGACGCAGTGCCCTATGCACCATTGGGGTGCGGATAAGGGTTTTATTATTATTAATATTTTGACATTTCAACATAGTTGAAGAAGAATGTAGAAGTCTGTGTTTACAGGGCCTAGGACTAAAACTCACAAAAACTCGTACTCATTAAAAATGGCTGCCTTTTTCGAGGTACCTAATTCTACGGTGACACGGAAGAGAGGCACAAGTCTGTGGTATGTTACAGATATCTTTTCCGTTTTACCACAGAATTATCCAAGATAGAATGGTCAAAATCTTCCATATTTTATATGACTTTTAATATCACCGAAATATAATCATATCTTAATTATCAAAAATAGACTTACAACATATTGCAAGTGATCCCTTAACGATAAATCGCAACTTTAATTTTCTTTAAACCCTACATTTGACGTAATTAAATTTTTGCTTAAAATACCATTTTAAACTGAAAAAATTAAGTTTTTCTTCGAAATAAATATCTAAATGGTTTTGAAAATAAAAGAGTTATTGAACGGTAAAGAATTTAAAAAATTATAAAAAATATTTTTTTAAATTTCACTCACATATTCTAAAAAAAGGTCAACATTATTCTTTAAAAAAATTCATTGAGCGTGGAACTCGGCCTATCGCGTACTCATTTGAACGTTTGAGATCTCATCCTTAAATCAGTCAATGATTCAATTTTCAATTTCAATTTCAATTTATTCAACAAAAAAATAATATATACTTAACAAACAATATTCAAGGCGTATATATTAAAAGTAAGCAAGAAGACTTAAAGGTGTAGAAGAATCCCGCTTCGGAAAACTCCTTCGGACACATGGAACAGATCAATATCCAATGCGATATTGTTCAACATAGCGGTAACTCTTCCTACAGGCATAACCATCGGCAGGTTGGTCCTGTGTATAGGAATGTGAAACAATCTATGTCGACGCTGTCTTAGGCAACTATCGGGAACATACAGACCAATGTTCCGGATAATTTCAGATAGGATAGGTCGTAAGACCTTGAAATGTCCAGACTTCCATATTTTTCTCCATCTATGTTGATAAATCAATAAAAAATCTTGTTGAATAAGATTTTTATTCATTGCCCTAATTTGTATAATTTTTTTATCATTTCGTATGATATTGTAACACAGAAAGATGGTCACCCTAGGCCCGTCATTCTGGGATTAGTCAGAAGCCTGCATTATTTGATATTTAAGCGGTCAGGACGCAACCAACTGAACAATCTCTGTAAGTGTTTCCACCGACTGTGTCGTACAACAACAGTTTGAAGTACTCCGCGGCGGGCGACGGACGCGGAACGCGGTTTGACAGGTCAAAATTGAGACCATAGATAAATCGACACGTTCTGTTTTTATCTTGGTACCTACACAAAAATAATCATGTCGAATCTCGCGAGTGTGTTGTTTCTGATGTCTTTCGTTATTGCGTCGTCCTGGGGGCACACTTATCACTTGGGATCATGTCCGGTTGTGGAGCCAATGCAGGGGTTTGAAATGAACAAGGTAGGTACCATATTTTGTACACTGAGTGCAGTCGAACCGGGATGTAAGAAAACCCTTTTTTTACACTTTTGCCACCCCTGTCCTAGAATGACAAGGTTCCAACTTGAGATAATTTGCATTAAGATTCAATTTGGCAATTGACATCTCAACATAGACGAAGAAGAATATAGAAGTCTGGGTATTAACAGGACTTACGACTGTCTTAGGCCGGTTAATACACATAAATGCATATATTTATATATATATATATATATATATATATATATATATATATATATATATATATATATATATATATATATATATATATATATATATATATATATATATATATATATATATATATATATATATATATATATATATATATATATATATATATATATATATATATATATATATATATATATATATATATATATATATATATATATATATATATATATATATATATATATATATATATATATATATATATATATATATATGTATGTATATATATATATATATATATATATATATATATATATATATATATATATATATATATTTATATACATATATATATAAATATATATATATATATATATATATATATATATATATATATATATATATATATATATATATACATATATATATATATATATATATACATATATATATATATATATATATATATATATATATATATATATATATATATATATATATATATATATATATAAATACATATATGTAAATATAAACACATATACAATGTATATTTAAACTTTGAGCAATTACGTGCTAAATGAATATATATATATATATATATATATATATATATATATATATATATATATATATATATATATATATATATATATATATAGAAGCCTTTTTTATGAATTTTCAGGTAATTAAACATCGTTAATATAAATAATGTAGTAAAAAAAAAAAAATTTTTTATTATTGGCATCTCTCAAACAGTAATAAATCAGAAAGAATGTCGCACATAAATTTGGAAAGCCAAATTTACATAAGTATAAAAATACTACCTTCGACTTTGGGTTTATAATTCTGTTTCGCTTCGAATGCAGGGTGCATTTGAGGGGTGCATTTGTAGTGCATTTGAAGCGAATGAGTAATAAAAAGTGCAATGAAAACATTTTAATGGCTCGATTTTGACCAGAGTGTGTTTACCTTTCCAGCGTCGATAACTAAATTGTTACCAGTTACCTTGAGTTATTGAATGGCGTTTAAAATAGGTTTGTTCGTTTGTTATTTATAATATATATGTTATTGTGTTTCAAATCATTTATACAATAAACTATTGTATTTTATAATAATAAGGAACAATGTGTTTGGCTTTTTCTAGTATAAATGTATATATTTTGACTATTCATATATGTAAATGATGCAATATCTTACACAAACAGTACGCCAATATTGGCTTGACATTCAATTAACACTTGTCTTTGTGTATTCATGTATTTAACAGCACAAATGTAGGCATCAGGGGCATGGGATAATCAATTAAAGAAAGGAAGCTTACATTTCTTAAGATGTTGGTCCACAGAATTCCCCTTTTATACGAATTCGAAATAACACGGTGCTATCGAAAAAAAATTGCCACCATTCTTGATGTGTTTTACATCATAAATCATGTATAAATTTGGGTGAGTTGTCTTCGGGTATTATCTTTAGCTCTACCCGATCGAGTTTCTCCAGGGTATGCTTGGCTACAATAGTTTAGAGACTAGAAGGAATGTGTATTTATTTGATAAAGCATTTTTATCGATTGTTGCGCGGTATGATCGACAATCCTGAAATTATCCGGAACATTGGTCTGTATGTTCCCGATAGTTACCTAAGACAGCGTCGGCATAGATTGTTTCACATTCCTAAATACAGGACCAACCTGCCGATGGTTATGCCTGTAGGAAGAGCTACCGCTATGCTGAACAATATCACGCTGTACATTGATCTGTTCCATGTATCTGAGGGGCTATTCCGAAACGAAATATTTTTCAAGTTAAAAGGAAAGAGCGTTAATTTAAAGCCCTGTATTGTGTTTCTACGACTAATTAAATAGTTAACGAGAGTTCGTTTTAAATACTGTTTTTTTTTCAAAATTATTAAACTTAAAAACAGGAACAAATTTTATTGTTGCCAAATTAATATTTTATTTGAAAATTTCTGCATATGTCCAATAGTAGTTTTAGTAGTCTGCCTAAACAGACCTTATAGATTATTTACCGTTCTTTAGTAGAATCCATATTAAGATATGGAATTAAGTCTTGGGGACATTCGACGAAAACAAATTTAAAAATTGTTCAAAATCTGCTATATTTAATAATAATAAAAAAATGTACCCAGTCATATAAATAATCAAAGGGACAATCCAATCTTGATATATAAACTTTTAAAATTACTGCCGGTACGTGGAATATTGTGGATGAGTATCATCGTTGAACAACAAACTAGACAAAAATATCGAAATCTTCTAGTACACAACCATGATACACGATTTACACACAACGAAGGTTTGATAGTCCCAAGAATTAACAATAAATATGGGAGTCGAACACTGCAATATATTGTTCCGAACATTTTTAATTTGTTGCCGACGGATGTTAGAGGTCAAAATAAAATATGGAACAAAAGCAAAATAAAGGAATGGGTAAATGATCAAGAGTTAATTTTATGAAAAATGTAAAATGTTCTCTCTTGTTGTGTGTATATTAGGTTACAATCGTTAAAAAAAATGTATTAAAAAAAGAACTCCACCTACAAGACACACAAGGTGGCTTGGTGGGTCTCTGCAAAAAAATCTTTTAAATATGTTTAAAATTGTGATTTAAATAAATGTATACAATTTATGTTAATAAAAAAATTAAGTATTAATAAATAATATTTTTGACATTCAACTGAGAAAAAAATAATTTAATTTAATTGGATTGAATTATGTTCACAGATGCTGGGAATTTGGTACGTGATTCAGAAGACGTCCACAGCATCCCACTGCCTGACGTACAACATTACCAGGGGCGAAGAGCCGGGAGAATATGAACTGGAGCAGGTATCGCAGCACTTCATCCTGGGACTGACCCCTCTCAAACACGACTACAGGTATACCGGAGTGCTGACCATGAACGATGCGGGAACTCCGGCCAAGATGAGAATCAGGTTTCCCTTAAGTAAGTGTTTCTTTATTATATAAATAAAATATGTACAAAAATGTATGCTGCATCGTACACGTGATATATGTAAGTGAACATCAGAGAGAGAGCGTGACAAAAGAAATATTTTTATTTACGGTTAATGCCCTTAACATAATATTCTGGGCGACTCTTTTAAATTAAATTGCTTTTGTATATGTATATATATATATATATATATATATATATATATATATATATATATATATATATATATATATATATATATATATATATATATATATATATATCTCCCCCTCTGGGAATCTAACCCGGGACCTCCAGTACGGTGACCGAGCGTGCCGACCATTACTCTACAAAGGTGGACACATAATTTCAATTTACTAATTAAAATAATCTGCCCTTACTGAGATTTCCCGTGCCGAGAGCACATTTTACAATATTTATATATAAAACCATAAAAAAGAAAAAAAATTATGACATTAATCAAATTACGACATTGCCGAATGATGCGATCTTTTTCAAATTTGCTCACTTCCATTATCCATTTATGAATAGCTCTTTATACTTAGTTCCCTTTTTTAATGACTATGAATAATAAAACCGGTTTTGTTCTTTATTGCATAACAATCAAAGTTTTTGTCCAGAAGGGGTATGTGTTAGGTTTTGTTTGATGTGTTTCTGTGCATCGAGTCTTATTTATTTATTTATTAAACGGCTAATGCCTTTGACATAATACATTTTTACAGTATCTAATATAACAATACAATAATGAATACACCAATAGAGAAACAAAAAGTCTTAAACATAAAATAATAATAAAATTACAAATAGTAAGCACTGGTAAATACACGTCTCCATCACACACTATATATATATATATATATATATATATATATATATATATATATATATATATATATATATATATATATATATATATATATATATATATATATATTTATAATATATAACCAGGTCTACCACAATATTAAAGATTATTCGTGAATTTTGGACACCCTGCAGAATGTAATAATGAAAAAAATAAAATTGTTTGAATCTCTTATTTAATGCATTGTAATATTATATCTGCTTGAATGTACTATTAAATCAGCAAAACGGATTTTCCAGTATCATAAAACTCCAACGGTTTACCGCAATATCCTTGTCCGATAACAAGCAATGGTTTGTCTTTTGTAGATAATACAAATAAACAAATATCTCTCCCTATAAAATATATACAAATCCTGTTGTAGACCACGAAACCACTTCTTGCATTTAATCCTTTGACTTCCATAGTCCAGACGAATTAAGTTTATTATTTTCTGACATCTCATTAAAGATGAAGAAGAATATGAAAGTCTGGGCATTTTCGGGGCTGAAGACCGTCATAGGCTGGTTTAAGTGATCACTTTACACACGTGTAACATTCACCAATTCTACCCATTATTAACAACCACACTCTCAAATTCTTGGAAGTTCTATATATATGAACCAATTTAGAAACCTTATTCTTGAATCACTAGAACTTCACTAGAGACATCTATTGGTGAGATGTAAAGAAGCTTTTTACCAAGCAGAAACTCTTATATTAGTATGTGAGGTCCGAATCCTGGATTATAATCACACACATGAGAAACGCCAGAAAATACCATTTTCATTTTTATTATCTAAGCTTATAATTTGACCAGATAATTTATTTACAACATTTGAGTGTGTCCAAATACTTGTACACAAAATCTGGATTATCTCCAATTACAGGAGTTATTTTCACATTATTTTATGACATCTCATCAAAGATGAAGAAGATAATCCAGATTTTGTGAACAAGTATTAGGACACACTCAAAATGTTGTGAATTAAGTATAGTTTACTTGAATATAAAGTTATCACTTAACCAGCCTTTGACAGGTCCTAAGCCCTGTAAATACCCAGACTTCCATATTCTTCTTCATCTATGTTGATATGTCAAAATGTAGGAATAGTACCGATTGTCTCGTATTTTTATTAAAGAGAAATACTTGTGTTTTTATTATTTACACAAATATTTCGATTTCGTACTATTTCTGTGAGCCTAAGCGGCTCATTATCAGAAATACGTATCAAATTGTGGAAGAGTGGGTTCGAACCGAGGATCTCTGACTCAAAAGACTCAGTGACACTAGCCACGGGACCACAACCCTTATTATTTTTATATGTTTATATCTAGTTTAATTTGTCAACATATCGAAAATAAATTTTAATATTTAAAATACTAAATTAGCGAGCTGGTATACGAGTATAGTGCTAGCTCGCTCATCCGAACGTAAATCGTGCAGCGGGTTCGGATTCGGATTACTGAGTGTTTTGAGAAAAAATGCGAGAAAAAAAGAAACCTCGGTTTATGAAAATGCTCTTCACTTTATATTTATATTTAGGTACTGAATAAATCATTTAAAAATTTAACATTATTAATTAAGCTTTAAAAAATCAGATATTTTATTTTGTACCAACGAACCTAACTGGTGTTCAAGGGCTAACTCACGCATTCGTCTCAAAATCTTCAATCCCTCAGTGTTCTGGACGACTTCTTCAGCCTAGTTGATGGCCATGCTGAAAGCTTTCACGGATTCAAAAGGTGGAATTTGTGAAACTGGCACCAGCTGCTCGCCGTCATGGAGCCGCAAATCGTTCGGATCGCAACGCTTTTCGGATTACGGAGCGTTCGGATTAGAGAGCTTGCACTGTAAATTCAAAATATATGTTTTAAAAATCTTTTAATCTTTCCAGGTGTTGGGGGCTCCGCCAGTTACACCGTGATGATGACTGACTACGAAAACTACGCCGCTATTTTCACATGCCAGAAGCTGACTTTTGCCCACAGACAGTCAGCTTCCATCCTCTCCAGAAGACGCGATCTGGACAAGTTATATCTCGACAAGGTTAGTTGCTCTCACACCTATCAATAAATATTTTGTCGGAGTTTTATTTGCTCGATCAAACACTGGATTTTCAAATTATATTTTTTAAAACATTTTGAGTGAGTCCAAATACTTGTTCACAAAATCTGGATTATCTCCAATTACAGGAGTTATTTTCATATTATTTTTTGACATCTCATCAAAGATGAAGAAGAATATGGAAGTCTGGGCCTTTACGGGACTGACGACCCCATGATGTGTGTGATTATAATCCAGGATTCGGACCTCACATACTAATAAAAGAGTTTCTGCTTAGTAAAATGCTTCTTTACATCTCACCAATAGATGTCTCTAGTGAAGTTCTAGTGATTCAAGAGCAAGGTTTCTAAATTGGTTCATATGTATAGAACTTCCAAGAATTTGAGTAGTGTGGTTGTCAATAACGGGTGAATGTTACACGTGTGTGATTACTTAAACCAGCCTATGACGGTTTTCAGCCCCATAAATTCCCATATTCTTCTTCATCTTTGATGAGAAATCAAAAATAATATGATCGCTTCATACACTTTGGTAACGTTCTGCCCATTACTGAACATGTGTATTGCATTAATTTTTGAAACCTGTATATGATATTTACCTGTATTTTTGTTAAGGTAAAATAATAATTAAATTTATGTCTGTATATATATATATATATATCCGCCTAAGTAGTGTAATGGTCAGCATGCTTGGCTACCGTTCTGGAGGTCCCGGGTTCGATTCCCAGGGGGGTTTAATAAATATAAGTGATTTTTTCACTCTAATATTTATTCAATATTGTAATATTAATATTATACTGGACTGGTACCTGAAGTGGAGGGCTGATCACCTTTCCTTCATGTGTAAATCGATCGAGATAACACTGCGTTTATATGAAGCAGTGCCCTATGCACCATTGGGGTGCGGTAAGGGTTTTATTATTTATTATATATATGCAATACAATTCAATACAATAAAACCCGTTTTTGATGAACGGTGATAGATTTGTTGTTTTTTTTTAAAGCATATCATTTTGTTGTTTTCCTTTCCCGCTTTGTATATTTAATATGTAAACATCTCAGGGAATATCAATTGGTTATTGCAGATTCGTTCTCGGCTGTCAGCATCCGGCGTGGACCCCTATGACCTCTCGATCATCTCCCAGAAAGAGTGCCCAAAGCACCCTAACGGAACTGCCAACGGGGTGAACATCGACATCGATCCCGACACCTTCTCCGCCCACAACATCGCGGGTGTGGTCAAAAAGGCAGGAGAAAAAATCGGTGAGTCTCGGACATAGAAAATTTTAAACTTGGTTATGTTTTTAATTTTTTTTTCTTTAAAAAAAATATGTATTTATTTTTATTTCATCATACACATAATTCTTCTTCTTCTCAAAACCCTTATCCACACCCGAAGGTGCATAGGGCACTGTATCATATAAACGCAGTGTTATCTTGATCGTTAACACATGAAGGAAAATTGATCAACCTACCGCTTCAGGTACCGTCCAGTGTAATACTGAATAAATATTGGAGTGAAAAATCACTTATATTTATTTGAACCCTCCCCCTCTGGGAATCTAACCCGGGACCTCCAGTACGGTTACTGAGCGTGCCGACCATTACGCTACGGAGGTGGACACATAATTTCAATTTACTAATTAAAATAATCTGCCCTTACTGAGATTTCCCGTGCCGAGGGCACATTTTACAATATTTATATATAAAACCTTAAAAAAGAAAAAAATTTATGACATTAATCAAATTACGACATTGCCGAATGATGCGATCTTTTTCAAATTTGCTCACTTCCATTATCCATTTATGAATAGCTCTTTATACTTAGTTCCCTTTTTTAATGACTTTGAATAATAAAACAGGTTTTGTTCTTTATTGCATAACAATCAAAGTTTTTTGTCCAGAAGGGGTATGTGTTAGGTTTTGTTTGATGTGTTTCTGTGTATCGAGTCTTATTTATTTATTTATTAAACGGCTAATGCCTTTAACATAATACATTTACAATATATAGTATCTAATATAACAATACACTAATGAATACACCAATAGAGAAACCAAAAGTCTTAAACATAAAATAATAATAAAATAACAAATAGTAAGCATTGGTAAATACACGTCTCCATCACACACTATCTGCGAGCAGCGAGAGAGAGTGAAACACAACGTTTAAATTTATTCATTATAACATGGAGAAGAAATGCTGAGAATGTACAGACTTCAAGGTGGATAACAATATATTAAATAAATCCATACTTTCAAAAGCATTGGCTGACATGTGAAGCCGCGGAATCGGAGGGAACATGGCATAGTTTGCATTTTGTAAAAATACTGCGAATAACTATTTTGCCTAGTACCTCTTCGACGCACGCTGAGCTTTATTTGATTTAGGAGGTCAGGGCTGTGCAAAAAATTGATAAGAATTTTATATAACAAGACCAAATCAGTAATTACCCTTCTATCACTTAGATTTATTAATTTTATGGTTCTATGCATGTTTCCATAAAGTATGCTAATTATGATTTGGTGTTGACTGGGAGTTGCTTTTTTTTGCTATGTGTAATTCTTAAATGCATATGTACGGATTTTTTGGATGTAGAGTTAAGTTGAGTAATGACTCCATTTTAAATATCTCTTTTATATTTAGTTTCTTTTTTTTTTTAAAATGACTTTATGGGTAATGGAAGCAGGTTTTATAACTGTATTGAATAATAATCAAAGAAATTTTGTCCAAAAGAGGTATGTGTTAGGTTTATTTGATATGTTTCTTTGTTTTAGATCTTGCAATTTTATGTTCTACATTACATTAACTAACTTCAGAAATGTGGTTTTGTTTGATGTTATATTAACATGTTTTATTATATTGTAATATTTTTCCAGGTGATGGAATTGAGTACGTAGCTGGAGCTGGCAAAAAGGTCTACAACAAACTAGCACATAGTGATGATGAGACATCTGCAGATATCAGGAAGGAACGAGAAAGCGAAGAAGCCGCAGATGTGAGAGTTTACGGAAGAAATGGACCTGACTCTGATGCCGAATGGCTTCCGTGAAGCTATCAAAGCAAGAACCAACTCCAAAGAACAAAACTGTAGAACAAAATCTACCAAAAATCAGTAGATGTACAAGAACGCTTAGTTATCTCAAAATGTGCCAAGTTTTGAACTGGTGTTATCGCTCTCTCACCTTCAATTTAAGCAGATTTTAGAACATAAAACATCATACAAATTGCCAAATATTTACATACATAAAATTCAACATCATACAAATATTTTTTTATAATTTTAGAATAAGGACCCATTCACGAACCTTGAGGTACCCCAACATAAAATGCCATGATTTTTTAGTATTTTTTTTACGTATCACGTACATATTTAAGACAAGATTTTCGATCAATTATATAATTAAAAATATCATCTATTGTAGATTACATAATATACCTTTTGTGTATAATTTTATTTTTATTATACTTATATGTGTATATGTGTGTAGATGAAAGACTCTCTAATATAATTTGTGTGCGTATGTTATGCTCATGGAATGCTCAATAAATAAAATAAAATAAATATGTTTTATTCTCTTATGGCGTCCTTTTTATTAATTTTTTTTTAATTTTATTTATTCCATTACAGACACCGTATTTTTACCCTGCGAATGATATATCAAGATCTATATAATAACGTGTCACAACCGAGGCAAACATCTGTTCTTTTTATACGAATAGAAGATGGAAGTGTGAGCGTTTCACTATCTGGCACTGGCTGGGTTAAGTGATCACTTTATACATTTGTGTAGCGTTCAACATCCTGCACATTTTTAAACATCCATATTGCATTAATTTTCGGAAGTTGTATATATGCACTGTTGTAAGATCCTTCCTCATGTTGGTTGGAAATTTAATAGATGTGGAATTCGATAGATGGTGCTGACATGTTTCATTATTTTTACATAATAATATAATATTTTTTGCAACCTTAAACGGGTTTAATACTCACCAATTGATACACATCAAATTGGACTTTTTACAAATCGAATTGGACGCTTTGTTGTATTTCATAAAAAAGTTACAATTTTTTAAAATATATTCATGTTAGTAATACATATATCGTCAGTGTAAATGCCTGCCCAAATCTTTCATTTTTAAGTCTGTGAGCGCGATGTGCACTCAAGTTTTCAGACAAGATATTCAATACTACTTTGATAATGAGTACTATGTACTTTGATTATATATTTTTTTTTAAATCAAACTTTTTTACAAAATACATTAAATACAACGTCAAATTTGTTTATGAAAACGTGCAATTTCATTAGTAAGGTATCCAATGGTTTGTAGTGCGTCCAATTTGGTTTGTAAAATGTCAAATTTAAGTGAAAAACCTGTACTTTATTGAACTTGATAGTTCAATTATTTATTTGTTTTTTTTTTAAAAGAAGTATTTGTGTTTTTATTATTCACACAAATATTTCAATTTCATACTATTTTCATTAATTGATTCGGCAGTCACTTTGTGGTAAAATCTATCCATCTTTAATAAATGTTTTACTTAGTAAATACCACTTTTTCTTAAAATCTACTATGACACGTGTTTCCATGCATTCCGCATCATTTTCAAACACCGTTAAAAAAACACCATTTTAAAACATTAATCAAAAATTCATACTATATCTGTGAGCCTAAACGGCTCATTATTAGAAATAGGCATCAAATTGTGGTAGAGTGGGTTCGAACCGAGACACTCTGACTCAAGAGTCCGCGACACTAACCACGGGACCACAACCCGACAAATTCTCATAAATTCTCAGCGACATCTGTGATAAACGCGTCGAGGCATTTTATTAAGCTTTATTTTAACACTGTCATTTCTTACTGACCATTTTAAAGTTCTGCAGCGGAGATGTCGCCAATATATAAAATATATGCTGCAGTATTAGAATCTATCCTCATCCGCACCAAACGGTGCATAGGGCACTGCATCGCATTGATGCAATGGTAGCTTGATCGTTTGTTGTATGAAGGCAAGGTGGTCCAAGGTTATATGAAATATACAATATAAGAGTAAAAAACCTATATTTACTTTGACCCCCTTCGAACCGAAACCTCCAACATGGTAGCCAAACGTGGTAACCACCACACTATGGAGGCGTCATATAACAGGCGACATACAAAAATATCTATGTAGGTAGGTACCTACACTTCGAATCATTGTATTTTAAGTAAAATAAGTATTTTAAGTAAAATTTTGTCCGCCTCCGTAGTGTAATGGTCAGCGCGCTCGGCTACCGTTCTGGAGGTCCCGGGCACGATTCCCAGAGGGGGATCTAATAAATATAGGTTATTTTTCACTCTAATATTTATTAAATATTACCCTGGACTGCTACCTGAAGCGGAGGGCTGATCACCTTTCCTTCGTGTGTTAACGATCAAGATAACATTGCGTTTATATGATGCAGTGCCCTATGCACTATTGGGGTGCGGATGAGGGGTTGAATGAACGAATGAATGAATTTTAAAACTTTTAATAGGTTTTCTACCTACCTACATTTCGAAATAAAGGACATATTTAGAATTTCAAAGTATTGATATTTCAAAACCCTTAATAGGTTACCTACCTTACTTTAGGTACCTACCTACAGTTCGAAATACAAAAACTCAAAGCTTTCGAATTCAAAAACGCGCAATTGACAGTCGCATGCGCAATTCGGCGGGAAAGACGTCAAAATGACGTCGCACGCCGGAAGTACTGCCCACTTGGCGGGCCGGATGTCATTAATCTTGCGCTGCCGATGATCACAGCAAAGTGCACTTGCATCCTCAATGTCGAATCCATAAGGATTAAAAACCTTTAATGGAGAGACCTTTAAATAGTAATCATCACCTCATATGGGTAGGCACTCGTCGCGTATTCGCAATGGACGATGTTGGTTTATTAGCTAATAAATTAATATGAAAAACCACAAGACTATCGGTAACATTCTTGTTGAAATCTGTAGAGAACCATGGGAGATATGAAGGGTAATAAAACGAAAAACGGACACCGCTATACGCGAGTGTTTTTTGCCTAGAATTTTCACTCATAAATTACATGAAATTATAGTAACTTTAAACATAAAGAGTAAATCTACTCACGAGAAGGCATAGGCTATGAAACTTAAAAAGTTGAAGCCTGAGTAAGGCCATGAAAAGCGGTGTTGCATAAGCCGTAGCTTTCTTTCAGAGTCACTTGGACATTAGGTAATTAAAAAATGTTGTTATTTATTTAGCCGTAGTTAGATTTCAGAGTCACTTGGACGTTAGGTAATTCAACAAAAAAAAGGCACCGCTATACGTCATCAAATTTTACGTCATCGGATGCGCTATGGGGCGTATTCATAGATCTGCTTTATAGAGCTGTAATAGTAGTAGTGTGGATAAGTTTATGTGACGTCATCCGTTACCAACTTACGAAAACAACGTTTTTACGAAGGCGAATTTTGCTAAAGAAAATGATGAATGAAAATATTGATTGTATCGGCTGTTATAAACACAAAACGAGTCTTACACAATCCTTTATAGGTTGAGTGTGTTAAATTATATTGGGTTGATGCAAAAGTTTTGACCGTTTTTTACATATTTATTATATTTATTATATGTATTATTTATTTAATAAATTATTTGATTTTCATCAGTTCTTATAACGTTCTCCCATCTTTCTATCAGCTTATTAATACCAGTAGTAAAAAAATTCCGTGGATTTTGATGCGAAAAATGAAGTAAGGGATGTTTTTACCTGCTCTATTGTATAATTTTTTTCATCAATTAATTTTTTTGCAGTGATCGGAATAAATAAAAATGAGAAAGAGCAAGATCTGGAGAATACGGTGGATGCTTGATAACATCCCAATTTAACTCATTTAGCTTGTGTTGGATCATCATAGCCACATGTGGTCGCGCGTTGTCGTGATGAAACACTACCCCTTTTCTTTTTACCAATTCTGGTCTATCCTTTTGAAGGTCCATGTTCAATTTGGATAATTGCCGACAATATCATTCTGTTGTACTTGTCTGATCGTGTTCCAAGAGTTCAAAATACACAATACCCTTATCATCCCACCAAACATAAAGTTTAACTTTTTTTATGGATTTCGGCCTTCGAAGTTGTTAATGGGGCTTGTCCAGGTATAGCCCAATGACTTTTTCTTATCACGTTGTTGTACACGACCCACTTCTCATCTCCCGTCACCAAACGATGCAAAAAAGGTTCATGTTTTTGTCTCGCACTCAAAGCAACGCACGTTGAAACACGATCCAATAAATTGGCAGCCGACAATTGATGAGGTATCCAAACGTTGTACCGCGAAACCATTTCCATACGCTTCAAATGTCTTAATACGGTTGTTTGGTTGACTCCCATCATTGACACAATCTCCCTGATGATTAGACGTGGATTAGTGTCAATTATGACTTTTAACTTGTCGTCATCAGACTTCAATGGCCGCCCGGTACGTGGTTTATCAATGAGTGAAAAATCTCCAGATCGGAATTTTGCAAAACATCTTCGTACCTGTCGAACTTTGATGACATCTGCCCCATACACTTCACAAATGTTTTTGGTTGCAACACTCGCGGTATTGTCTTTACGGAATTCATAAAGTAAACAATGACGAAAATGCACTTTATCGAGCGACATTTTGAAAAAATACAAGGGGTCATTACTGTACTCTGGCTAGGCCAAAACTGAATAGAAAGTAGAGGAAAAGCATCCTTTATACAATGGGATAATAAAAAAGAAGTTATTTTTCATAATTTAAGACATTTTTTTTTATCTGGGATCATAAAAAACGGTCATAACTTTTGCATCAACCCAATATATTCCTCCCGAGTGATAATACCCTTTTTTACCTTAAAAATTTTACCTTGAAACGTAAAGTCCATCAATCCTCACCTCCTGTAAACTACCTTCATCTATTTATTTATTTTTTCTCATATGCATACTTAAAAATTCCAATTTACAAGAATGTGCCTCCATTTATTATTAATTATTAGGTTTTCCAGTGCCAAAGGCACATTTTACAATACTTAGTTACTGTTTAAAATAAAATATGGAAAAAAGGCAAAATAAAGGATTGGGTAAATGATGAAGAGTTAATTGTATGAAAATTGTAAAATAGTTTAAAATTGTAAAATTTTTCTTTCTTTTTTGAGTGTATATTAGGTTAAAATAGATAAAAACAATAAAAAATGTATATAAAAAAAAAAACAAGGTGGTTTGGTGGGTCTCAGCAAAAAAAAATTAATATATTTATAATTTTTTAAAATAAATGTAAACAGAATATGTAAAAATAAAAGCTAACTATACTAACTAACCATCATACCGCTTCCCTGAAGGGGTAGGCAGAAAGAATGGAATGCCACACTACTCTGTCTTTGCGAATATTCAACGCCTCTTCTACATTCATGCATCTCCTCATACGTAGCCGCCGATTATTTCAACTCCTGACCTGACCACGCCCAAGTATACGAAATACTTGATCATGCCAAGTTTTCCTCGGTCTTACTTTGTTACTATTTTCAACTACATTCGCCCCATAAATTTATTTTACTGCTTATTCTTCATTCATTCGCTCCATATGCCCAAACCATCTTAACACAACTTTCTTAATTTTATCAATAATGCTTATCTCAGCCTTACATTCTTTCCTTATATCACCATTACAACATCCGAAAGAACAGTAAAACTTTATGAGGAGAATGTTATTGGTAATAGAAGCACCGTAAGACCGAGGAAAACTTGGCGTGATTAAGTGTTTCGAATATCGCTCACTTCTTTCAAGAACGTCATAAATCAAAAAACTTGATTTTTCAGGAGAACGTTTTCAAAGTTTAAAAATATAATACAATGTATTAAAAATAAATATCAAGCCACTTATTGAACTTTTTATTGTGCAACACATCTTTTTAGGTAAAACCTGAAGGTTTTTTCTCCATTTGAAAAATATTAAGTTTATTAAAAAAAAAAATAAACAATACCTTTTCTTCAAAATGCAAAAACAACACTTTCTGCCCTGTAGCGGGTAAATATTAAGTTAAAAATATGCCTCTTTTGCTGGGATATACAATAGTACATTTTCTGGGCATTCCGAAAACATGCACAACTGAAAATTGTCGATTTTTTATTTATGACGTTCTTGAAAGGAGTGAGCGATATGTCCTTGGTCGTGGTATATATAATATAAATAATCGGCGGGTATATATGAGGACATCCATAAATGTGGAAAAATGATAAAGATGCAAAAATTGTTTGCAAAGTCAGATTGGTGTGGCGTTCCATTCTCTCTGCCTACCCCTGCGGTGAAGTGGTTGGTTGGATGGTTAATTCGTTAGTTTTATATAATTGCTAAAGCAAACATACCAATCGCTCTGCAGTGTACATCTCCACTTCCTAAGGGCCCTGTTTTCATTATTGTAACATGTTTATTAATATTTTCTCCGCTTCCGTAGTGTGATGGTCAGCACGTTCGGCTGCCATGCTGGAGGTCCCGGGCTCGTTTCCCAGGGGGGTCAAATAAATATATGTGATTTTATCACTCTAATATTTATTCAATATTACCCTGGACTGGTACCTGAAGCGGGGAGCTGATCACCTTTCCTTTATGTGTTAACGACCAAGATAACATTGTGTTTATATAATGCAGTGCCTTATGCACCATCGGGTGGGGATAAGGGTTTTGAAGAAGATTTATATTATTTTTAGTATGTTAAAAGCATGGTAGGTATGTTAAAAGCATGCACCCAGGAAGACCACCTAAACGATGGAGGGATAGCTGGTCTTCCACCTCCCAGGAGCGGACCGGAGAATGACAGGACTAAGTCCTAAAAAGAAGAAGAAGAAGAAAATCATGAATAACTTTGCAGTATGGTAAAAAAAATACAAATGTCAAATCGTAATAATTTTATTTTAATGACCTGATGATGGAATGATTTTCCGAAACCGGTAGTCACGAATAAGTGTTTATAAAAGTGGAATTACACAAAGTGAACAATGGATAACAAGGAGAAGATTTATATTTACTATAGATAAACTGTTAGAAATCCTTTCGATTTCTTGCCATGTCCATCCTAGACACGAGGTATTCCCGTGGTATTTCTCTCCGCATGCCCCTTCGGAGAGGTGATTTACGGCCGGCAATCAAGAAACCCGTGGCATTGCGACCCAAAAATGACCGCAGCATTAAAAAGTAATAAATCACTCTGGAAGAGCTAACGGAAAATTACGTACAGTACCGCGTAATCAAATCATGGACTTTGCTTTGCTGCGAAGCGTGGCTGGCCAGTTTGTCGAAAATGCGTACACAGAAATTTCTAACTAACTAACCATTACCGCTGTTATATTACCATACCACAAAGTCAACAATGCTTTTAATACCTTATGTACAGATAATTAAGATAATCATTGAAGTTAACTTGATCTAAATGCATATTATGGGCGTTTGTGCACTACGCGGAATTACACGGAATTTTACCGTCCGGCACGTCAGTTAGCGTTTTAAAACGATTATTGGCTTGGATTAACTTGTGCTTTTGTCCATATTTCTTCGGATCAGTGCTCTTGATCGGTGCGTGAACACGTTGCGCGTAAATTCGATCACGCTAAACTGTCGTTGTCGCTTTCATTTTTCAAAACCGGACTGCCGGACGGTAAAATTCCGTGTAGTGCACAAACGCCCTAAGTATAATGAAATATATCGGAGGGCATGTAGTACTAGATGTATGGATGTGAAGGAGGCGAGGAGTGTATGTCAGGGACATAAGAGTGCGGCGTTCCATCCTTTCTGCCTACCCCTGAGGAGATACGTCGTGATGGTAGTAGTAATTTGAGTAGTGTGGTTGTCAATAATAGGTAGAATTGGTGAATGTTACAAGTGTGTAAGGTGATTTACTAAACGAGCCTATAACGGTCGTCAGCCCCGTAAATGCCCAGACTTCTATATTCTTCTTCATCTTTGATGAGATGTCAAAAAATATTACGCATAATGCATTCCTTACACATATAGAGTTTTTTAAAGAATGCCGACTTAAATGTAGGTAAGTACTTTGTGCCTAAGCTTTACCATGCTTATTATAAACATTTTTAATGATTAATTTATCATTAAAATTAAGAGCATTATGTTTTTTTTCATTCATCCTTTCAAGAGATATATTTCGTTTGATAAAACTGGACTTATAAGTACGTCGCTGTGGTCTCTGAGACTTTTATACTATCTTTATATTACCAGTATAATATTGTAATCGCCTTTACAATTGAAATCCGCGCATCGTTCGCCATTCATAGCTGAATTAAAATCTTATTTAGCTAGTTGCTTCAACTTAGCGCTATAGAGCGGTCGTCCGCTGTCAGCTGTCACTCTTGCCGCCAAAAACAATTTAGCCATTTTCGAAAAATAGGCTATCGCGTTCCAAAATTGCCAGCCAGCCGATCATTTTGAGAATGTGAAGCCGTTCTTATTTTCAAATTTGAAAACAAAACGGGTTTTAAAAGAGAGTTTCAAATTTATTGGATCTTGAAAATGTAAGTGTTTTTTGTTGCAATTATTCATTTATATGCGCCTGTATTAGAGATATTTATTTATTTTACATTTAAAAAATAATTAAATTATAATTTTTCAAATAATTACGTGGGCTAGTACTGCAATTAAATTCAGTTAATCGTCGGGTAAGTCTCATATAAAGTAAAATAATATTTGGGAGAAACCGAAGAAAGAAAATCGTTTTAAGCTTTTTTTAATAAAAATTCACAACGTTTTTAGTGTGTCCAAATACTTGTCCATAAATTTGGATTTTCTCCCCTAAGGAGTTATTTTTACATTTTGAAATTATAACGAACTACCTAACCATAACGCCGCTTCCCTGTAGGGACAGGCGTAGAGAATAGAACGCCACACCAATCTGTTTTTGCAAAAAATCTTCGCTTCTTCTACATTCATGCATCTCTTCATACATACCCAATTATTCCGACTCCTGACCTGACCACGCCTACGTAATTGAAATTCTTAATCATGTCAAGTTTTCTTTGGTCTTTTTCTGCTTCTATTACACCAACCCCATTCACCTCATAAATTGGTTTTACTATTCTCTCTTCTCTCTCATTGTGAAATAGAATTAATAAATATATTTTTCTGACGACATGTCAAATATGTGTCATATACCAGAACAAAATTATAATGTAGTTGTAAATAGAATCAGAGGAAGGCCGAAGAAAACTTGACATGAAATTCAAATACTCAATAGCAGTCGGGTCAGGAGTGGAAATGATTATTCCTTGCTTGTATTACTAACCATATTCACCTCATAAACTTATTTTACTGTTTTTTCTTCACTCATTCGATTCACACGCCCAAACCATCTCAACACACCTTTCTTAATTTTACCGATAATGCCTAAATTATAACAAATGAATAAACGTGCTTATTTATCACGATACGTTTTTATTTATTTAAAAACTATATCTAGTTTAAATATTTTACCAGCAGATATTTCTAGATTTGTGTCACATTCGTCGTGAACTATATTTAAAGGTCATATGGAGTAAACATGATATTATTTTGATAAAATAAATTACTAACTTTTAAACACACACGTGCATACAACGTGCCTAGGCCACACCGAAATTTTCCACAAGACTAAGTGGCAATACTGGAATATTTAAATTTAGAATTTACGCGCAAAAAATCATCGAATTTCATTCGGCGGGAAAATAATCTATGGATATGCACAATATTATATTTTTATGGCTAATGAATTAAATCTTACCTATCAAACTCAAGACGAAATTAATGTGTAGGTACTTAAAGATTTGAGTAAGTACTTAAATGCATCGCGGGAGTTAAGTGATCATGTTACTCTGAACGATGATGTTCGTAAGAACCTAACATGACACACTCAATAACTCGACACTGGCTATAACACCCAAGATGGGTGAAAAGCCATTAAAAAGAAGAAGAAGAAGAAGACATGACACACACACACACACACACAGAAGAAAAGTTCTTTCTTCAGTCATTCATTCACATGCCCAAACCATCTCAACACACCTTTCTTAATTTTATCCATAATGCTTATCTCAGGCTTGCATGCTTTCCTTATATCACCATTCGAATATCTAATAATAATAATAATTTGGGATGATTAATACTATATTTTTAGTAAATCACTACCTCGAATATACTTAAAAAAAAATTTATTGGGGACAGTAAAATTATGAAAATGATTTAGCAAACACATGCGTTTTACTTTTTACTAAGGATCATCTTACTCTTACTGTTTCTAACTACTGGTGGAATAACATCCCATGCCATCAGGACCGCAAGAGCAAAGACACGCTCACCAAATTAAGTGTGCTGATTGCAGTCTGGTAAGAATACTTTACCCAAGGCAGTTATAGCCGATCAAAGCCCTATCTACCAATGTGTCGGGAATGCACAGCTCTTTTAAATACTCTGGAGTCGTATTATTGCATTGGTTTATACATAATCAAACACAGTTTTTACTTAAATTTTTCGTGCGTTATCATGTAATTACCGGTGAAGATCACACATCATCAATCAAATATAGCACCCTTTATACGCCATTTGGTGGAAAAACAGATTGAAATAATAATTAAATTCGTGATATGCTGAATATGACGAATTTCTTTAACGTAATAACCGATCGACCGAAGGGCATCCATCACAAGGATGTATATTTTTCAATTCATTGCTACATTTAAATTAATAGTTTGCCACTTTTATACAGAATAGGCCCGATCGAAGAGTTAAAAACCGGGGATAGTTGTATTATCTTACAATAAATGAAAGGTACATTTTTTAAATTGTAGTCTATTCTCTAATATAATGAAAAACTGACCCACAATACGTAAGAACTAAGTTCTTGGTGTGTATGTAATGTAATGATCTTGGTACATGAACTTGTTCGAAAGTAAAAGCTGTTCTGTACTCTGTAAGAGTGAGTACTTAGAGTAATATGTAGGTATCTAGTATCTACATAATACATGGAAATGCAACTGAGATTGTATCAATACGTATAGCAATAAAAGAGAAAATAAATTTACTTTTATTACAATATTATGACCACTTATTTAAATTTATTAAAAGATCAATTTATGTCGAATATCAATCGAAGTTGTATGTATCAGACTCATTTATTGAATTGCCTAACGCCTAAGTTATATTGAAACCTAGCTACGGCTTATTCAGCACCGCTTATCCCATGAACATTAGTGTTTATTAAATATGGTATTATGTCCACCTCCGTGGTAAGGTCAGCGTGTTAAGCTATCGTGCTGGAGGTCCCGGATTCGATTCCCAGGGGGAGGTGGTCAAAATTAATATGAGTGATTTTACACTCTAAACATTTATTTAATATAACCTTCGACTGGCCCCTCGCCTTGCCTTCATGTAAGTTACGATCAATAAAACACTGTATCAATACGATGCAGTACCCTATGCACCATTGGGTGCGGATAAGGGTTTGAAGATGATCCTGAGCTGCCAACCGAAACGATTTATAAATCACTTTACTTTCGAGTGATTACCATTTAATATCACACTGCATCAATCGAATGTAGTGTCTTTTACATAATTTGATAGAAAAATGCAGTCACTGGAAAAAATATTTTACTTAAACGTCATATCACCCATTCGAAGATAAAACTGAGGTATAAAAAAAGTCCCTTTGAATGCTAAATGTTGATTAAAAGTACCTACCTACCTTTAAGCCGGCATTCCTTTAAAAAAATGTATATGTGTAAGGAATGCATTACAAATAATATGCATTTAAGGTCATGTTATCTTAATTATACATAAGATTAATGCTGCATTCCTTTTACCACAAAGATTTTTCCGACGCGAGGCAGATTGGGCTGGCGCCATAACGGTTCACATTTCAAAAAATAACAAAATATATACTACTGTTGGTACCACTGTTCCATTTTCGTAATGAGCATACTGTAGGACCTAGAGAACGCAGCTGTCGAAATAATTACGCAGAGTACCTACTTCGCCAGTTGAAAGTCTATCCCAATTTTCGCTATGGTCGAGCAATCGCAATTTTATCTTGAAAAATATCTTTTAGAAACTTGTGTTCTTAATGGATTCTAAATTTGTTGATTTCGATCGATTTTCTTCTTTTATCACTTCATCTTTCCGGTGAATATATAATATAGGGACTAGTTTTTTTTTAAATAAACTACTTCAATTAAAAAATTAATGTTAGTTTGTTTTAAATTTTATATAGTTATTTAATATATAAAAATAAATATGTCCGCCTCCGTAGTGTAATGGTAAGCATGCTCGGCTACTGTTCTGCAGGTCCCGGGTTCGATTCCCAGGGGGGTTCAATAAATAAAAGTGATTTTTTCACTCTAATATTTATTCAATATTACACTGGACTGGTACCTGAAGTGGAGGGCTGATCACCTTTCCTTCATGTGTAATCGATCGAGATAACACTGCGTTTATATGAAGCAGTGCCCTATGCACCATTGGAGTGCGGTAAGGGTTTTATTATTTTATTATTTAATATATTAAATGTTAAAATCAAGCACTGATTTTTTTAGTCTAAGTTGTATTTTTTTTAAACACAGAAAAATTATTTTTCTGACAACTGTTTCGCTTTGTTATGTCATTTTCAAACGAATGTCATTCATTTGAAATTCGTTTCGTCACAAATTTTATTTTGTTGACTCTAAAAATCAGTGTTTGATTTTAAAATTTAATATATAAATTAAAACGAAATTCTACAAATTAACTATCCGTACAAAAAAATACCTCGCCTAAAATATTTATTATTACAAAATATCTCATAAACCATTTATTTTGACCCTCTTCGGTATCGAGCCCGGGACTTTCAGCGTGGTAACCAAGCGTAGTAACCACTACACTATGGAGACGGACATGTAAATAATCTCAAATCTAAACTAATTTAACGATTCCTTTAATTTTGTAATTAAACTGCCATAGATTTATTTATTTATTTATTTATTTGAACTTTTTGTACAATATGTGTGTACATTGGCGGGCTTATTGCTGTAAAGCAATATTTTCCAGCCAACCAAAAAAAACAGACTAGTGTGAACGATCTAGGCTTGTACCTTTTGATGTCTGTTAGAAATTAGTGGGGAGATAATGCTTGAACGGGTTAAGACAAGGATAAGACAAAAGAAAAACAAAGAAACATAAGAGAGCATAATTACAAATTTAAATTAAGAATTTAAACAGGGTAACATGAATAGAAAAACAAAATGACGATAGAGTAAGGAAGGCATGGGAAAAGGGAATCAGGTAGAAAGTTTAAGGAAGAGAGGAGGGATCAGGGGAGGAGGAGATGGACAGTTAGGGTTCTAAGGTAAGATAATGATGTTTCAGGCGTTTTTTGAACATTAAAATAGAAGGTGCATTTTTTACTTGTAGAGGTAGTTCATTCCAGAGTCTAGAATTATAAAACGGATTTTTTTATAAATGGCGATTGATTTAATATTCAATTCTCAATATTATTATTACAATTACATACAAGGCTGGTATTTTGCGTTATGTCAAAAAGAATTGCTAATCATTTTTATAGAATGGTGAAAACTGAAACTGTTTTTTTCTGTCAGAATATTTTCTTGCCAGATGTATTTTAAAACAACCCAGAATCAATTAAAATATAATAGTATGTAAATGCGTTACCTATAACTGGTAATGTATTATGTTAGCCTGTAACATTAATCAAAGCAATCGAAGTTTTCACATCATATAAATTTGTTTTGGTTACATAAAGCGATATTAAATTATTAATGTCAGTATGTATTTATGTAAGATATCACCTTGTAGTCGATATTTTTATTACTGTCATTAAAATTGATTTCCTCGTTTCAATTATCCACTTTTCATAACTTAACCAGTTGTGAAAAATAAGTATAACATATTGTAAGCAGAGGCACGCTATACTATACATGCTATACTATATGCTATACTATATGCTATACTATACTCCTCCGCCTTCGTAGTGTAATGGTCAGCACGCTCTGCTACCGTTCTGGAGGTCCCGGGTTCGATTCCCAAGGGGGGTAAAATAAATATAAGTGATTTTTTCACTGTAATATTTATTCAATATTACCATGGACTGGTATCTGAAGTGGAGGGCTGATCACCCTTCCTTCACGTGTAAACGATCAAGAAAACACTGCGTTTATATGACACAGTGCCCTATGCACCATTGGGGTGCGGATAAGGGTTTTATTATTATTATTATACTATAATATATGTATAGTCACAACAAGAGCGTAGGCTCTTTTTAATGTGATAAGCCAGAGTAGTCAAGTGGCTTATCACGTTTTCTTCTCTAATTCTTCTTCTTCCTGGCTCCATCCCAACATATCGTCTTTGTCTCCTCTCTCAGCTCTCCTCGTCTTCAGGTTGTAGACCCTTCTATCATGGACGTCTCTAGGCCATGCCTTCGAATCATGTCATCTTTCTGTAGCATCCGTGAATTTTTCAGTCTTCCTCTAGAGGTTTTTCGAGGATATCCATGGCGATCGCCTGGTTCGCAATATGTTCAGGCTCTCTGCGTCATATGTGGCCATACCATCTCAATTGACTTTCCTCTATCTTATTATTGATGTCTGTCACACCCAGGCTTTTACGAATGTGTGAACTCTTTATTTTGTCTCTAAGGGACACTCCAGCTGACCACCTAAGCATTCGCATTTCACCAGTTTCTAGTTGCCTAGAGTAGGTGTTATACATCGTCCAGCATTTAGGTGTACATACATATATACATATATACTATATATGTATATCGGTAGTGTACTGGCAAAGGGGTATATCTGTCAAATTTTGCATTTTCTTAGTTTGTTCCACAAAATGTCTAAAATAGTGTATTCCATAATCTGGCAAAAGGATATAGCTGAAGTTGCAATACCTATTTAGTTAGGATATGTACATATAAAAATACATAAAACAAATGAGTTATTTAATTTCACGAGTTTGTTTTTGCTCTCCTGTAAAATTTGGTCTGAGACAGATATACCCCTTTGCCTTTACACTAGCGATATATATATATATATATATATATATATATATATATATATATATATATATATATATATATATATATATATATATATATATATATATATATATATATATATATATAAATATATATATATATATATATACATATAAATATATATATATATATACATATAACTGGTCAATTACCAGTTAAACTAACCAAGCAGATTTGGAAATAGTATTATTTATAGGTCACATTTTGAAACTAGACACGGTCTTGAAATTCAACGGTTTAATTTTTAATTTATTCAATAATGTCTAAATATGAAGACTCATGCTCCAATTTTTCAACGTATTTGTGAAATAATTCTTACAATAAATTAAATTGCTGTGATGCAACTACTCACATATACAAAATATTATGTTATTTTAAAATATGTGGTTTAAAATGCAGTTAGAAGGCATATTTATACGATAATATTGCATTTGGGTGCATTTAGCGAAAGTTAGACTAATCAACGAGAAGTCCATACAGTCTAATAGGATTTGATATGACATACATTCAACTACAATCCTACACACATTTAAAATAATTCAGATTTGTGAACACGTGAATACGTGTTCACAAATGGACACACTCAAAATGTTGTACATACAAAATCCATTCAAACTTTGATTTGAACAAAACGCTCATTCCTTTCAACAACGTCATATTTCAAAAAACTTGATTTTTCGGCAGATCGTTTTTAAAGTTTAAGAATGTAATAAAATATATTGAAAATAAATATATATTGAAAATAAATATCAAAATAAATATAAGAGTTTCTGCTTAATAAAAAGCTTCTTTACATCTCACCAATAGATGTCTCTAGTGAAGTTCTAGTGATTCATGAACAAGGTTTCTATATTGGTTCATATAAATAGAACTTCCAAGAATTTGAGTAGTGTGGTTGTCAATAATGGGTAGAATTGGTGAATGTTACACGTGTGTAAAGTGTTCACTTAAACCAGCCTATGACGGTCGTAAGCCCCGTAAATGCCCAGACTTCCATATTCTTCTTCATCTTTGATGAGATGTCAAAAAATAATATGAAAATATCAAGCCACTTATTGAACATTTTACTGTGCAACAGATCTTTTTAGGTAAAACCTGAATGTTTTTTCTCCATTTGAAAAATATTTAGTATTTTTTTTTAAATAAATAAACAATATCTTTTCTTCAAAATGCAAGAACAACACTTTCTGCCCTGTATCGGGTAAATATTAAGTCATAAATATGCCGCTTTTTCCGAGATATAGTACATTTTCTGCACATTTCGAAAACATGCGCAAATGAAAATTTACGATTTTTGATATTGTATATGTTGTTGAAAGGAGTGAATTTTTGATGTTGTATATATTTTGTATATGTTGTTGAAAGTAAAATTGTGAGGCATCCAATCTTCGTATGCCATCACGGCTCAACAAAATTTTGTCATTTATCTATGGAGATATACGATTGAAAATCGTCCGCCTACCACATGTTACGACTACGAATTAATTTAACCGTCGAATTCATTAATTTTATGACATAATTTTAAGAGTAAGCGCCTGTACAAAATTTCTAAATAATTACATTGCAAGTAAATTATTTACTAGCTGGGTAGGTACTCGAACAAGCACGTGCGAGAAAGGTGTTCTTTTAGTAAAAAACAAGTACTTAACTAGATAATGCAGTACCTACGTACTAAACGAAAATCGTCATTTTTTAAATAAGAAAATGGTTGATGAGATGCCTGAATGTATGAAGAATGAAAAGAGTCTGAAAGAATTTAAAAAGAAATGTTTTGTTTACTGTAAGGAAATGTAAATATATTTATACAGATGATGTAAATTAAGTGTAAATAACAGTTTATGTTTTTTTTTTGACATCTCATCAAAGATGAAGAAGCATATGATGATGAGATGTCAAAAAAAAATAGTATAAAAATAACTCCTGTAATTGGAGACAATCCAGATTTTGTGAACAAGTATTTGGACACACTCAAAAGGTTGTAAACAGTTTATGTTAGTGTAATTAGCTAATTAAAGAAATAAATTATATATTAGAGATAATTTACTTCTTTAATTAGCTAAGGGATATTTATTATTAAATTGTATATAGAAATAAAATATATGTTAAAAAAATATTCGCATATTAATTTTACTTGTATTTGTTTCGTACCTACTGTGGTGAGGTGCGTGAAAAAAATTATATCCTCGGATAGTATTTTTTCATATTATTTTTTGACATCTCATCAAAGATGAAGAAGAATATGGAAGTCTGGGCATTTACGGGGCTTACGACCGTCATAGGCTGGTTTAAGTAATCACTTTACACATGTGTAACATTCACCAATTCTACCCATTATTGACAATTACACTACTCAAATTCTTGGAAGTTCTATATATATGAACCAATTTAGAAACCTTGTTCATGAATCACTAGAACTTCACTAGAGACATCTATTGGTGAGATGTAAAGAAGCTTTTTATTAAGCAGAAACTCTTATATTAGAATGTATATTAGTATTTTTTCACTTAAATATTAATTTAACCAAACATTTTAATGACTTAAATCGTATTCTGTGATAAGGTAGCTGGATTTTTATTATTAAGTACAATTTTTTAGCACTTGTCTATTACTACTATTATATGCAGTAAACACCCCGTATAACGTTGAGATAAATACCGCATTATCGGAGGAAATATTGTGGGGGTTCAATTTTTAAATTCTATTTTAAGTTTAAATGACTCACTTCAGTTATTTCTGCTGGTTGATATGTAGAAATACGATTTAAAACATAATGTTACCCATTTTAATGTTCCCTGCGATAACGTAGTATATATCTCAGCGTTATAAGGGGGTTAACTGTATATATATATATTTATATATATATATATATATATATATATATATATATATATATATATATATATATATATATATATATATATATATATATATATATATGTATGTAATGGTCAGCATACTCGGCTACCGTTCTGGAGGTCCCGGGTTCGATTCCCAGGGGGGTTTAATAAATATAAGTGATTTTTTCACTCTAATATTTATTAACTATTACACTGGACTGGTACCTGAAGTGGAGGGCTGATCACCTTTCCATCATGTGTAAACGATCGAGATAACACTGCGTTTATATGAAGCAGTGTCCTATGCACCATTGGGGTGCGGTAAGGGTTTTATTATTTATTATATATGTATATATATATATATATATATATATATATATATATATATATATATATATATATATATATATATAAGCTCTAGGTTATATATTTTTTCCTTACAAGGTCGAATATTAACGGGATTTATGAATACGAGTATATGTAGGTTCACACTAGTACATTATAATACTTTTTTGCATAATCTCCAAGATTTTATGCAAATGTTTACATGCGTAATTTACGACTAAATTATCCAAGTGGAAATTACACTCGGATGTAACATAATATATCACATTTTATAGCTATTAGTTACATATGTGTTACATAAATACCTAGAAGCTTGTTTTGGGCATGTAGGTACATATATCGCTCACTCCTTTCAAGAACGTCATAAATCAAAATTCGTCAATTTTCAGTTGTGCATGTTTTCACAACTGAAATGCCCAGAAATGCCCAGAAATGCCCAGAAAATGTACTATATCCCAGCAAAAGAGGCATATTTTTAACTTAATATTTACCTGCTACAGGGCAAAAAGTGTTGCTTTTGCATTTTGAAGAGAATGTATCGTTTAATTATTTTTTTGAATTTATCAAATATTTTTCAAATGGAGAAAAAACAATCAGGTTTTACCTAAAAAGATCTGTTGCACAGTAAAAAGTTTAATAAGTGGCTTGATATTTATTTTCAATACATTTTATTATATTTTTAGACTTTAAATACGGTCTCCTGAAAAATCAAGTTTTTTGATATATGACGTTGTTAAAAGGAGTGAGCGATATATGTAAGTTATAATTAATTTGATATTATTACTTTTGTACATCGATCGGAAAAATAACACTTTTTATTGGTACGGTGTTGTGAAATATCTAACAGATTTGTACACGGAAAATAATAATAGTAAAAATAATGCTCGTGTAATATATTTATATCATTCTCAATATTATTAAATATAGCAGCAAGATCAAGATATACAAAACTTGTGTCCGACCCATCATGACGTATGGAATCGAAAGTAGAGCAGACACCGCTGCCACAAAAAACAAGCTTAGAGTGTCAGAAATGAAGACTCTGAGAAGCATAACAGGCAAGAGTCTTCGAGATAGACTGAGAAATGCCAAGATCAGGGAAATATGCGAGATCGAAGATGTCGTTAGGTGGGGAAGGCAACGAAGAAGACAATGGTATGCGCGTGTGAGGAGAATGGAACCATCCAGACTCCCCCACATCGCATTGTACGGCCAACCCCATGGTAGACGACTCCCGGGCAGACCACCAAAGAGATGGGCCGATAGCTGGGAATCGACGTCGCAGGAGGCTAATTAATCCCTCTTAAAAACAGGCCGTAAGGCCTACAATAAGAAGAAGAAGAAGAAGAATATTATTAATATTTAAAGCATTTACTTTGTGGTTAGTCATTTTTACTTTTTTATTTTTTTACTAAAATGTTAATAATATATTTCTTTGTATATATTTATATGTACACACTATATACTGTATATACTCCGTGGCCAGGTCAATGATTTTTTAAATATAAGAAATTCAAACATAGACCTCTTAAAATAAATAATTAAAACGGGAAATAGATAGGGTGTTTCCTTCAGAGTTCATGACAACCGGAAACTCCGCCCCTTTAGGGCCCGTTTCGCAATTCAATTTTAGACCTTTTTTTAAACCTCCACTTTTACGAGTGATTTTAGCTCTAATAAACCAAATACATTGTTATAACGATAAATAAATGATATATTTTTTATGCACATATAACATGATACTACATATAAACAAAAAAAGAAGAAAAAGTCCGTCTCCAAGCACAGGAGTTCAGTCTCTTTTTTGGAGAGGCAAGCGCAACTAAAATAGTTAGATTGTATTAAGTAGAAATGTATAGAATTGGTATAAAATTGTATATAAAAAAAATAATTATATTAATAATAAAATAATAATAAACCCTTATCCGCATCCCAATGGTGCATAGGGCACTGCGTAATACAAACGCAGTGTTATCTTGATCGTTTACACATGAAGGAAAGGTGATCAGCCCTCCGCATTAGGTACCAGTCCAGGGTAATATTGAATAAATAGTGCAGTGAAAAAATCACTTATATTTATTTTACCCCCCCCCCTGGGAATCGAACCCGGGACCTCCAGAACGGTAGCCTAGCGTGCTGACCATTACACTACGGAGATGGACCTTCGAGTTAAGCTTAGACTATGATGTTCTCTGCGTAAATCTAACCATGATGTTTGTGTAAAAGCAATAAAATAAAGAATTGATATGAAGTCAAGGTCCCGTAATTATATTAAATACATAAAAATAATAATAATAAATTAAAATTAGAGGAGATAGAGATAGGAGCGAAAATAAAATTCCAATAATTATAATAATTAACTGACTTCAAGGAAAAAATTTAATAAACTATTCGATCTACAATAAATCACACTAAAATGTAGACAGTAAAAATTACTGTTACCTAAAAAAAATATCTTTTATATAAATATTACATTTTTGATATTATATAAAATTAAGAAAACCTCTTTTTGTCACTCGAATATTATGTAGACTAGTTTGGGAACCTACAGATGCTTCCATCTACGTGGTTGAATAAAGTTCCGAAACTAGTCGTAACAATATAATACTCAAGTATAATACTCCGCTCCCATTTCTGACTATAGTGTCGGGTTGTGGTCCCGTGGTTAGTGTCGCGGACTCTTAAGTCAAAGTTTCTCGGTTCGAACCCCTCTACCGCAATTTGATACCTATTTTTAATAATGAACCGCTTAAGCTCACAGAAATAGTGTGAAATTGAAATATTTGTGTAAATAATAAAAACACAAATATTTCTCTATTTAAAAAAAAATGAAGTAAACATTTATGAGGTGAACTCATAAATGTGTTTTATCATTATTTTTTCTCTCATTCGTTCAATTGCCCAAACCATCTCAACACGCCTTTGTTAATTGTATCGATAATGCTTATCTCAGCCCAGCATTCCTTTCCTCATTTCACCATTATCTAATACACATCGTATTACCGCACATTCGTCTGAGAGATTGCATTTTGACTGCATTCAGTCTACTTTTATACTTATTTTACTCCATTGTTCACTTCCAAACATTAGCGTTGTACCAGGACTCCGTTTAGTACTGCCAGTTTGGGTTTATAAAAATTATCGCAAACTATTGTTGATAAACCTGACTTTCTTGTGTAATCACATAACCTACTCGGAAGAAGGAATACGACACTGTCACGAAACGACAGTAATAATACCTGTGCCGCACCTGAATTATTCTATAATTTAATAATAAATAGGCACAACTTGTCAGGTCCGAATGGGAGATTTTATGTACAAGTTCGGACGAAATCCGCTAGATGTCCGAAGAATTCCGGAACTAGTGTCAAATTTGACGGAATATCGCCATCCGGCCGCGGGATGGGCCGCATCATGAATTAGAACTAACTCACTATCCCGCCGCTTACCGTAGAAATAGGCAGAGAGGATATAACGCCACACTAATCTGTCGGCAAGCAATCTTCGCCTTTCCCCATTCATACATCATCTCATACATTATTCTTCTTTTAACCCTTACCACACCCTATGGTGCATAGGGCACTGCATCGTATTGAGTGTAAAATCACTAATATTTATTTTCACCCCCCCCCCTCTCTGGGAATCGAACCCGTGACCTCCAGCACGGTAGCTAAACATGCTAACCATTACACTACGGAGGCGGACAATACATACCCGCCGATTATTCCGGCTTCTGACCTTACCACGCGTAAGTGTTAGAAATACTTAGAACATGCCAAGTTTTCTTTGGTCTTCCTCTGTTACCACACTTACTACCAACCACATTCGCCTCATAAATTTATTTTATTCATTATTCACTCACTATGAATTAGATTTTTCAAATATTATTTTCTGACCATATATCAAAAATATGTTGTATAAATATACCAATACTATTTTATGAAGCGAATGTACTTGGAGATAGAAGCAAAGGAAGACCGAGGAAAAACTGGCATGATCATTTCAAATATTTGAACATGGTCATGTCAGAAGTCTGAATAATCGGCGAGTATGTACGAGGAGGTAGCGGAGCATGTTGACCATTACACTGCGGAGGCGGACAAAACCTACCGTTCTGGAGGTCCCGGGTTAGATTCCCAGGGGCAGTCAAATAAATATAAGTGAATTTTTCACTCCAATATTTATTCAATATTACCCTAGAATATTCAATATATTCTATCTGAAGCGGAGGGCCGATCACCTTTCCTTCGTGTGTTAACGATCAAGATAACACTGCGTTTATATAATGCAGTGCCCTATGCACCATTGGGGTGTGGATAAGGGTTTGAAATTAATGTACAAGGAGACGCATGAATATGGAAGCGGTCAAGATTGTTTGCACAGACGAATAGGTGTGGCATTGAATTCTCACTGCCTACCCCTGCAAGAATGCGGCGTGGTATTAAGTATGATGATGTGGTTGTATCGATTCGATCAAAAGACAATATTTATGATAGAGTACTTTTATGGTAACCCTATACTTAACACACGCACACTTGACCCTATTATGCACGCAATCTACGACCGGCAAAGTTTACCTGCCTTTATTTGTGTGTCAATGATATTTTTTATGTAATAGGTAAATATTACATTATTTTCTTGTTGAGTTGAGTACTCCACACACTTGACCTAGCCACTCCATTGTAATGCAGTTCCCCTTGATCAGGGCTGGCCACACTTTTGATCATTTTCACATATCAATCAGCGGCAACAATCACAGAAATAAATCCACTCATTCTGAAAACTCCCAAAATGTGGAATAAATTATTACAATCTTGAAAAAAGATACTGTAGAACGGGGCTACTTGAACTTTGATGTGTTATTTGAGCCCAGTACAAAAAAATATTTAGATTATGGTATCGATCGAAGTATCGTGACAATAAGTGCCACCTGTCAGGGAAACAATGAATCATGTCGATACGTTCATTATTGTAGACCAAATACATAATAATCTTTTTTTGTACTGGGCTCAAGTAACACATCAAAGTTCAAGTAGCCCCATTCTGCGGTACCTGTTTTTTAATTATATGTTCAAACATCGTATCAGTTAAGTTATTATAAGAAAAGAAAGTTATTAAACGCCAAAAATATAATTAAATTTTAAATAAACAAAGATAATTTTACAATTTGAGTATGTCCAAATACTTAACAAATCTGGACTTTCAACAATCTCAATCCAACATAAATCGGCTCTTTTGAACTCATGTACAGCCTCATAAGATAAATGATATCGTTCACTCCTTTCAACAACGTCATATGTATATCAAAAATCGTCAATTTCCAGTTGTGCATGATTTCAAAATGCACAGAAAATGTACTACATCCCAGCAAAAGCGGCATATTTTTAACTTAATATTTACTCGCTATGGGGCAGAAAATGTTGTTTTGGCATTTTTAATAAAAAGGTATCGTTTAATTATTTTTTCAAATATACTCAATATTTTTCAAATGGAGAAAAAACATTCAGGTTTTACCTAAAAAGATCTGTTCCACGGTAAAAAGTTGATAAGTGGCTAGATATTTATATTTAAATACATTTTATTACATTTTTAAACTTTAAAAACGATCTCCTGAAAAAATCATGTTTTTTTATTTATGGCGTTGTTGAAAGGAGTGAGCGATATATGTAATAAAACCTCGATATAACAGACCACTATATACAACGAATTTCAGATATAACGGACAAAAAATTCAGGTAAATGTAAAAAACGCCCTGTTAATATTATATATGCTTAAATTTAAGTGTCATCGTATGTAAACAATTTTTAGAGGCCATGATAATCACAAATTATGCCTCAAAACTTCAAAAGTGCAAATAAAACATGATTCCTTTTTCAAAGCCAAAAGCAAGCGCGTCAATATCAAACAGCAACGTCACTTTACGACGAGTGTCCTAAGACAATGAATAGAATGTTGTCTGTATTTTGAATTTTTTTATTTATATATTAATACAGAATTCATATGTTCAAAAAAGTTTTTTGATTTATTTTAAACAAATTTTTATAAAACGGACTTTCGGCTTTAACGGACACTCCCTCCCCCTCAATTGGTGGAAGGGATACTAATTAGTCCGTTGTATTGAAGTTTTCCTGTAATTTTAATTTAAATCTTATCACTCAGGATGGGCAAACTTCTCACACATCTTAATCAAACATCAGAAATATTAGGCATTTGTTTTATTATTGCAGACAGAGAAGATGTTTCTTCAGACAGAGCTATGTTCCTTGTTGGTGCTTGTGACGCTACAAGGCGCCTTCAGTGGGGTGCTGGTGGCAGATCACACCATGTCCAGGATGATAGAACTGACTTCCAAAACGCCGTATTGCAAACTCCACAGTGACAGGTGAAACTCCATCATGGATTTTGTTTTATTTAGGAATTTAACAAATCAGCAACCGCAAGTTATGCACTTATACGAGTATAACAAAACAAGTAATAAATAATTAATTTAATTTAAAAAAAGAGAAATATTTGTGTTTTTATTGTTTTCACAAATATTTCAATTTCATACTATTTCTGTCAGCCTAAGCTGCTCATTATTAGAAATAGGTATGAAATTGTGGTGGAGTGGGTTATAACCCAGAAACTTTGATTTAAGAGTTTCTAGGTTCGAACCCACTCAACCACAACCTGACACATAATATAAAACAAGTACTTGTATTATTCTTTCGGGTTTTTTTAGATGGGAGTTGCATTTATTATTTACCTTGTTTATTATGTACAAAGTTTATAGATTAATTAGTAGATTTCTGTTTCTTCCAGCAAAAAACATGTTTTATTTTAATTTGTGTTGAGAACAGGAAGGATAAACTAGTGTGAGCCACTCAGGTACTTCTCAGCATTTGCAATGATACTGAGAGGAAACCACGTTAAACTCTTCAGGAGAAGCCGAACTGTTAGCTGTCGTCAACAGTCGTTCCGTTCCACTAGAAGAGGGTTCGGTATTTTGTATCCTAGCTTGGTCTATAGTACCAGTGTCTTTCACTAGTTTTATCATGTATGATACCACCTCTCGTGAGGAGAGTTCCTTATGAACTAACATGGATCTCATGCTGGATAGGTCCTTACCCAGGCTCCTACAATGTGCCTCCAGCTGTTGTATTTGAAGGCTATTTTGTCTTGTCTTTGACACTATTTTTATCATATATGATACCAAAAATCAGAATGGAATTAAATGAAGGTTAAACTAAAATAACGATCGTTTGTTTTCCTAGGGGTGTGATCCAGAAAATGGTGCTGAGTTCCGACGCAAGGAAGGTCCGTTTGATGTCCAATGGTGCCATCACTGCTCTGGAAACAGCTTGCAGAGACAAAACACTCCTGTCTCCTCATCAAGGAGGATTTGTATATCCTGGCACCAAGTGGTGTGGACCAGGTAAGACTATTTATCTATTCACCACATCTTGAGTGTGTTCAAATTGTCATTTGCAAATCTGGATTTTTCCACATAGAAGTTATTCTTACTTTTTGACATCTCAACATAGATAAAGAAGAATATGGATGTCTGGGTATTAATAAGGCACTTCATTTTCATGCAGGGTATTTCTGGGTATTTACAAAAATCAAAGGGTGTCTGATAAACAAAGCTTTCTTAAACCAACCAAGATGGCTCCAGTGAACTCAAACATAAAGCATCATGAGATTTATTATATACCCGTCCGTAGGAGTTTGAGTAGTGCGGTTGTCAATCATGGGTAGAATGGTGAATGTTATCACTTAACCAGCCTATGACAGATCATAAGCCCTGTAAATGTCCTCTAAATATTTACCTACAGCAAGCCCTGGGGTGGCCGAGCTTAAGTTTAGCCACTCTCTCTGTCTTACATTGAATTTCATCGCCTATTTTTATCTATATCATTATCTTAATCTACATTTATATCAAGTGGTTCAAATGGTTAGGAAATACAATAGGTCATCAACCCACAGCGAGCTCTGGCTAGTGAAGGTTTAGAGCAACTCTCTGTCTTTTTGCTTGAATTTTATCCATGTTCAGGAAACAGAAGCTCAGGATGGTCGAGGTTTTAGATTAGCCACTCTATGTGTTTTTGGCTTGATTTTCATCACCTGTCTGTATCATTTGTAAAGGAGTTTGAATGTTCAGGTAACAGGGCATCAGCCTACAACGAGCTCGGACTGCACTCAGCCGAGGACCGGTGCTGCAGGGAGCACGACCACTGTCCCTCGGCCCTCGCGCCGGGAGAGTGCCGCCGGAGCGTGTGCAACCTCGGCCGGTACACGCGCTCCCACTGCGACTGCGACGCTCGCTTCCGACGCTGCCTTCAAGCACTCAATACAGGTCAAACAACTACATAATGCTTCTGTGCATCCAATGAGGGAGTCGTGTTGAATAAGAATGAGGATTTCTAGGCAGTTTAATGTTTTGTAAACTCAAAGGAATTCACTTACTTGGCCTGTTCAATTAATACGTAGACTGACTTTATAAAACAAAATGAAACTTTATTTAGAAGTTACATAGCTGGGTCTTCAAAGTCCTTCAAAGTCTTTTATCATTTACAATGACTCTTTACTAAACGAGATCTTAGGCTAGATCAGTGTCCTTCTGTGTTTATACATGTGTTTATGCACACATTTCATTTACATCTATCCTCTGTTTTCTGACACAGATTTCCTTGTCATACGCACATCTCAAAATGTTATTTTTTTCCACAGAAACTGCAAACACACTCGGTGCGGTATTCTTCAATGTTGTGCAAGTGACATGCTTTAAGGAAAGAAGGCCGTGTTCCCAATGGCAAAGGTAATATTAATACTTAACAATAAAAATATATTTTTTATAAAGGATGTCTGTTTTTATATGCTTGTCTGCAGGTAGGATAGTACGGATAGGGAATATATATTTAAAACAAGGATAAACTAGTGTGGGCCAATCAGGAAGTTCTCAGCATTTGCTCAGTACTGGGAAGATACCACATAAAACTCCCCAGGAGAAGCCGGACTGTTGACTGTCATCAACAGGCCTTCTATTCTTCCGTTCCGCTAGAGGGTTCGGCATTTTGTGTTGTGCTTGGTTTATGGTACCAATGTACGTATTGCACTATTTTTATCATCTAAGATACCACGTCTTGTGGGTGTTTCTTATGAACTAGCACGGATCCGATGTTGGATAGGTCCTCAACCAGGCTCCTGCAACACACCTCCTGCAATCTGTATGAGGAAATGCACGAATGTGGAAGGGGCGAAGATTATTTGCAAAGACAGATTGGTGTGGCGTTCAAGCTCTTGCTACTCTTGCTCTTCGGATCAAGAATGGGAAGACAGTTGTGGAGGTCCTTACCAAAAAGTTACATTTCCAATATTGCACAAAAAAAACTTTAAATGCAAATCTGTTCTGTTTACTGTATTCTATCGAAATCTTAATTAAAGTTGCAACAAAACGTGACCAATCCTGTTTTAAACCAATATGAAATAATTAAATTGCACCAAAACGTAACAAAACGTAACAATTTAATTTTAGAATTCCTGATTACTTAAAATCATTTATAATGGAAATGTAACATTTTAGTGAGGACCTCCACCTTTGTAGGTTGTAGACAAATGTGACCATTCTCGTGTTGATTGTACGCTCTTCAAATCCAGCGCCAAGAAGCAGCGGTGTGACCCCACTCCGGTGTTTGTGAAGATGCCGAGGTATCGAGATTACAGGAACCCGTACTCGCTGAAGAACCTCCTGCTCCTGGGTGACAACCAGGTGGCCAGGTTCAACCAAGGAGTCACAGTGGCTCTCGGCTCGGCCATCAAAAGCATCACAGAACTCTTTGACAAAAAATAGACGCTATAACATTAGATAGGGTAGCGTATGATAGACCTACATAAACCGGAAAGGCGAAGGAGGAGTCATTTGGTGCTGCAAACCAGTCCACAAGATTGAGACCACAGAAGAAAAAGTATTAGGTTGCCAGGATGTTTCTGCATCTAAATACAAGATGGAACTTTTTTTTTGTGTAACTGCAGACAGTTGGTAGAATACCATTTTAAATTTTTGGGTAATATATCCAAAATTAAACAAGGTTATTGGATTGAATTATACTTTTATTTACATATATGATAATATGTGACACGTTTCGTCATATTAAGACATAATCAAACACAAATTTGATAATATCTTAATAAGACGAAATGCGTCACATATCGCTCACTCCTTTCAAGAACGTCATAAATCAAAAATCGTCAATTTTCAGTTGTGCATGTTTTTGGAATGCCTAGAAAATGTACTATATCCCAGCAAAAGAGGCATATTTTTAACTTAATATTTACCCGCTACAGGGCAGAAAGTGTTGTTTTTGCATTTTGAAGAAAGGGTATTGTTTAATTATTTATATTAATTTACTAAATATTTTTCTAATGGAGGAAAAACCTTCAGGTTTTATCTAAAAAGATCTGTTGCACAGTAAAAAGTTCAATAAGTGGCTTGATATTTATTTTTAAAACATTGTATTATATTTTTAAACTTTAAAAACGTTCTCCTGAAAAATCAAGTTTTTTTATTTATGACGTTCTTGAAAGGAGTGAGCGATATATCATCCTCCTTTCCATGTCATATATCAAAAAACTAGATTTTCCGGGAGATCGTTTGAGAATATAATGAAATGTATTAAAAATAAATATCATGCCACTTATTGAACTTTTTACTGTGCGACAGATCTTTTCAACGGGTTTTTTTTTTCATTTCAAAAATATTTTTGATATTTAAAAAAATAATAAAACAATACCTTTTCTTCAAAATGCAAAAACAACACTTTCTGCCCTGTAGCGGGTAAATATTAACTTAGAAATATGCCGCTTTTGCTTGGGATATAGTACATTTTCTGGACATTCCGAAAACATGCACAACTGAAAATTGTCGATTTTTGATATATGACGTTGTTGAAAGAAGTGAGCGATATATGTATATGTAAATAAAAGTAGAATACAATTCAATAACCTTGTTTAGTTTTAGTTGTATTACCCAAAAATTTGGAACAATATTAATCACCCTATTGGAATTTTTTTTCATAAGGCGTTGTACGTCAATCATATTTGACATTTGTGAACTAGACGCTTTAGGAGAGAAAATGGAGAATGGAAAAATAAGGTATATGGATAGAGCGCTCGGGGTAGCATACCTTTACTTGTACACTAACTTGTGTAAGGTGTACACTGCTAAAGAGTCCCTTGAGCTGTATGACCAATGTAAACGTATGCACAACTTTCCTGACAACCCATTTGAAAAAAGAAAACAAATTGATTGACAGTATTTTAAATCAAATTATATTTATTTCCTATGTACCTGATTAGTTTAAGTTTATAAGTAGGTGTCTTAGCAAATGTTAATTTAAGTATTGAATTTCTCTTCCATGTATATATGTGTACACATCGCTCACTCCTTTCAAGAACGTCATAAATCAAAAAACTTGTTTTTTCAGGAGAACGTTTTTAAAGTTTAAAAATAAAACACAATGTATTAAAAATAAATATCTAGACACTTATTGAACTTTTTACTGTGCAACAGATCTTTTTAGGTAAAACCCGATGGTTTTTTCTCCATTTGAAAAATATTTAGTATATTTAAAAAAATAATTGAACAATACCTTTTCTTCAAAATGAAAAACAACACTTTCTGCCCTGTAGCGGGTAAATATTAAGTTTAAAATATGCCTCTTTTGCTGGGATATAGTACATTTTCTGGGCATTCTGAAAACATGCACAACTAAAAATTGTCGATTTTTGATTTATGACGTTCTTGAAAGGAGTGAGCGACATGTCATCTACTAAATGCAGAAATATCCTAACTGTATATAAATAAATTTTACGTGGGAGATCATTAAACTTTATAAATTAAGATTTTGACAGTCTTTTCAATCGTTTCAACAGTATTTCTTTTTAATATTTAGATTTATGTTTAAATAGCTATTTTACTTAGTAAGAACATTCATATATTTCAATACTTTCTTCAACCCTGACCCAATTAGTATACTTATTAGGGTCGTATACTGATCAGAAGTAACCGCAAACTTAACTCCAGTCTGTACAATGTTTTTCGGCGTCTCGCGCTGTACCAAAAATGAGCAAAAAGAACGCTTATAAGCGTGTCCCGCTCTCTACCAACAGTATGTGAAAGACTCTTTTAAGCGTTTCAGTGTGTTGTGTGTTAATATTACTTACGGCGGACAACGTAGTTCTTGACAGCTACTGTTGCTAAGCATTTTAATCGCTTTCCATTGCATTGTTGTTTTATAGATTTTGAATATTTTCTCAAGCATTGTGAAATTACACATATCGCTCACTCCTTTCAATAACGTCATAAATCAAAAATCGTCAATTTTCAGTTGTACATGTTTTCGGAATGTCCAGAAAATGTACTATATCCCAGCAAAAGCGGCATATTTTTAACTTAATATTTACCCGTTACATGGCAGAAAGTGTTGTTTTTGCATTTTGAAGAAAAGGTATTGTTTAATTTTTTTTTCAAATATACTAAATATTTTTCAAATGGAGAAAAAACCTTCAGCTTTTACCTAAAAAGATCTGTTGCACAATAAAATGATCAAAAAGTGGCTTCATATTTATTTTTAATATATTGTATTATAATATTTAACATTAAAAACGCTCTCCTGAAAAATCTGGTATTTTGATTTATGACGTTCTTGAAAGGAGTGAGCGATATTAGAAATGTGTGCTTTATATTTCCTTTCTTAAATTTTACTGGACTGAGTTACCACACTGATGTCTCACACATTTGTAAAGCGAAAAAACAAGTACCACCTGTTCAACGGTACAACATATATTCCAGGACGTTTCTATACATCTTACCCATACTCAATTCTGTTTACATTTGCCGTATATATATCGCTCACTCCTTTCAAGAACGTCATAAATCAAAAAACGTCAATTTTCAGTTGTGCATGTTTTCGGAATGCCCAGAAAATGTACTATATCCCAGCAAAAGAGGCATATTTTAAACTTAATATTTACCCGCTACAGGGCAAAAAATGTATATTTTGCATTTTGAAGAAAATGTATTGTTTAATTATTTTTATAAATAAATCAAATATTATTCAAATGTAGAAAAAACCTCCAGGTTTAACTAAAAAGATCTGTTGCACAGTAAAAAAATCAATAAGTGGCTTGATATTTATTTTTAATACATTGTGTTATATTTTTAAACTTTAAAATCGTTCTCCTGAAAAATCAAGTATTTTGATTTATGACGTTCTTGAAAGGAGTGAGCGATATGTCATGCTCAATTAACAGGTTACGGATCACACATAACACATACTAATCTTGGTGGTGGTTTAATACTAACTGATTAATTATTTCTTCCTCAGGAATGGATACAATGAAGAGGAAACCAAGGAGCTCTGTTCCCAGTGGAAGTTCAGACCATCGGACAAATATGTTCCACTCATGCCGCTACCGTCACAGTACTTCTAACCTTTTTTTTCTTTTTTTTCTTTTGCGTGGGAAGAGGAAAATCTTTTATAAGACGCCAGGTGACATCCGGGTCACTAGACTGGCAGTGTGGGAATCTCCCTGCTGAGAGCCTACCCACTAAAAACCTCTCCCGTGCAAGCATCTACCACACTCCGGAACCGCCGTTAGGCATTACTTCAGAGTGTGGCATTGTCAAGATCTACTGATCTAACTACAATCTACATCTACTTGTGTGGTCATGTACAGTACTTCTAACCTAACATGACCCAACCCAACCTAACCTAACCTAACGCATAAATATCTGTGGCTATCAACAGACCTTTCACTAAGTCCTTTTCAATTATTAAAAGTAACGGTCTAAAATATATTACATTCAGTATTATCATCACCAATAACATATCATCGACTTACACACATAGGTTTCTCAATCTACATTTTACTGTCAATATTTTGAGTGTGTCCTTAGATATTTTTTATTTATTTATCAATTAATTTATATTACATTTCGTGGGTATACTGCCAAAAAACGTTAACTCTATAATTCCTATTATTTAAGCTTATAATTTGACCGGATAATTTATTTACAACATTTTGAGTGTGTCCAAATACTTGTTCACAAAATCTGGATTATCTCCAATTACAGGAGTTATTTTCATATTATTTTTTGACATCTCATCAAAGATGAAGATGAATATGGAAGTCTGGGCATTTACGGGGCTGACGACCGTCATCGGCTGGTTTAAGTGATCACTTTACACACATGTAACATTCACCAATTCTACCCATTATTGACAACCACACTACTCAATTGATGAGATGTCAAAAAATAATATGAAAATAACTCCTGTAATTGGAGATAATCCAGATTTTGTGAACAAGTATTTGGACACACTCAAAATGTTGTCTATAATTCCTGTTTGAATAATCCGTCATTTAAAGATTTTAGCCTGAATACAATACGCGCTATTGAACTTAAAGGTGAATTTACTTGTAAAACCACATATATATCAGATTTCAAACTACTTAGTGTATTTAGCTAGTTTGTAAAACGTTGAAAACTTTAGAATATTCATCATTAAGTCAAAATTGCATATTTTTGAGTTAACGTTTTTTGCCAGTACACTCACAATTTAATACAAACTATTGTTTACACTTAATCATACATATCGCTCACTCCTTTCAAGAACGTCATTAATCAAAAAACTTGATTTTTCAAGGGAACGTTTTTATAGTTTAAAAATACAAAACAATGTATTAAAAATAAATATCAAGCTACTTATTGAACTTTTTACTGTGCAATAGATCTTTTTAGGTAAAACCTAAGGTTTTTTCTCCATTTGAAAAATAAGAAGTTTATTTAGAAAAATAATTTAACAAAATCTTTTCTTCAAAATGCAAAAACTACACTTTCTGCCCTGTAGCGGGTAAATATTAAGTTAAAAATATGCCGCTTTTGCTGGGATATGGTACATTTTCTGGGCATTCCGAAAACATGCACAACTGGAAATTGACGACTTTTGATTTATGACGTTCTTGAAAGGAGTGAGCGATATATATGTATTTACATGTTTTTACACAGTACACATAAAATTAATTTTTAAATTCTTCCAGACTCTTTTCATTCTTCAAACATTTAGGCATCTCATCATACATTTTTAAACTCTTATAAACAATACAATTTTGCAATACTGTTTTTTCATTAATGGCAGTATTATTCCATCTTTATTTCTTGTTATATGTTTGTGAATTTTTTTATTTTAAAACTTGTTTATTCTTAAAATATTTGGACATAAAATCTTTTTTTTTTAAATAATAAAAATATGAAGCTTTAAAATATCCAAATATTATAAATACACAGTTTTTTCACTCTTTTTACTGATTAATTAACTCAATATTAGCCTAGACTGGTACCTGAAATGTAGGATTGATCACCTTGCTTTCATGTAAGTAACAATCAAGATAACGCTGCTTCAATATGATGCAGAGTCCTATGCATCATTAGGTACAGATAAGGGTAAAAAGAAGAAGACTCTAAAACATATTATCTGAAATATTGCCTTGAAATACCAAACAAATATTTAAAATTATTCTTTATTTACACAAACTTACCACATTAATTTCATTGAATTAGAGATTTTTAAGCAAAAAATGTTTCTGTATTTTATATTATAGTTAGAGCGTTTGTGCACTACAGGAATTTTACCTTCCGGCAGTCCGGTTTCCGCATTGTGATCACGCACCAATCCGAAGAAAGACTGCCAAAAACCAATCCGATCCGTTTTATCATGCTAACCGGACTGCCGGACGGTAAAATTCCTGTAGTGCGCAAGCGCCCTTAGGGTGTTTGTCCACTACATGGAATTTTACCATCCGGCAGTCCGGTTAGCATGATAAAACAGATGATTGGCTTGTGCTTTTGTCCATCTTTCTACGGATCGGAGCTCTTGGTCGGTGCGCGAACACGTTGCGCGTCAACCACGTTAAACTTCGTAGTCACTTTTATTTTTCAAAACCGGACTGCCGGACGGTAAAATTCCGGGCAGTGGAAAAGCCCCCTTAGACTAATTTTTATACCAGATGTTTTTGATATGTTGATAAATGATCTTTAATAAATGTTTTTATAAAACTTTATATTGTTTATTTTTTTAATCCCCAAATTTCTTCTTCTTCTTCCGCATCGCTTTCCTTCTTGCTATTGTTTACATAATTACAAATTACCATATTTTGTCCTCACTGAGTATTCTCGTGCCGAGGGCACATTTAACAATATTTATTGAAAAAAATTATGTTTGTTTAAATTGGATAAATTTTATATAAAATCCTGCTTAAAACCCTTACCATACTTTATATGAAGTAATTATTATAATACGCTACTTAAATTCATATTATATTTGCGACAGGTAAAAACATATATGTCCAGACTTCCATATTCTTCTTCATCTTTGATGAGATGTCAAAAATAATGGGTAAAAACATGTTATTTAAAAAATCTTTTTACCCTAATGACAGCGCCATCTGTTGAACATAACAGCAACAATGCTAAACATTACCCATGCTGGACAGTGTGGTTCATTACACTGTTGTCACCTGGTTACATTTTCAACATTTTAGATTGCATTTTTAATATTTTCATTGCTTCATTATGAAATTATATATACATTAGAAATGTGTGCCGTCCATTTCCTTTCTCTTCCATTTAAGCAGGATGAGCCACAGCAACACGTGATCAGGTACAGATAGTCAGCAATAAAATGGGATTCGTAAAAAAATCAGGGGTTTGTAAAAATAACAACAGTACTTTTTTGATCAAAATTTATTTAATCCTAAAACATAAATAATAATTCACATCGTTCATTACAAATTTTGTAATAAATTTGACTTGATAAATCAAAATAATACGCTCACTTTTTCACATAAACCAAATATTGATTTAGTTCTATCACCAGTACACATAATGTATGTGTCAACATAATCCAAGGCATCGGGAAGAAACATACTAACCTTTAAACCTCAAATACTAACCCTTCCCAACCACAAATACAAATAAGGATTTGTATTTGTGGTTAGGAAAGAAGGCCTAACCTCAAATACAAATCCTTCCTAATCACAAATACAAATAAGGATTTTTATCTGTGGTTAGGAAAGAAGGCCTAACCTCAAATACAAATCCGTTCCTAACCACAAATACAAATAAGGATTTTTATCTGCGGTTAGGAAAGAAGGCCTAACCTCAAATATAAATCCTTCCTAACCACAAATTAGAAAGGAAGGCCTAACCTCAAATACAAATCCTTCCTAACCACAAATACAAATAAGGATTTTTATCTGTGGTTAGGAAAGACGGCCTAACCTCAAATACAAATCCTTCCTAACCACAAATTAGGAAGGAAGGCCTAACCTCAAATACAAATCCTTTCTAACCTCAAATAATATGAATACTACTTTGCAGTGAAATTAATTGTAAAATGGATTTTATTACATTATATTTGCCGGAGGTTGGCTCACCTATATTAGATAGGGACATAATAAATGCCAAAAATATCGTAACACTTAAAAGTTGATATGTTTCCTTACGATTCCTTCGCTTCTTTTGTACATTTGTTTTTACAGAAAAATAAATCTAGACTAACTAATTAATACAAAAATATATATAAAAATAAACAAGGAACACAGTGTGAATAAAGATTATAACAATCTTAGAGTGATGGGTCTGCCTCTTATGAACTGCTGGTCCAGCTGCTTCTGGGCTTTCTGAGCATCGGAGGGCGTGCGGAAGGAGACACGTGCATCTCCCGTCGGATGGCCATTCTCATTAAACCTCCTGATGACATCAGATTGAGAAATGCTGTACCCGCCAAAGAACTTCAAAATCTCGTCGATCCCGGATCGAAACGGGACGTTTTCTAGGCTCAAGATGCATCCCGGAGTCCCAAACCCTTCCGGGCCTTGCGGGTTTTCACTGTTGTGCATCGGGTTGGGCGGTCCGTTGAAGCGACCCCCTCTGCCGGAGAAATCTCCCCTTCCGGAGAAATCTCCCCTTCCCCCGCGCATCCCCCTTCCGCGACCCCTCGGGATGAACCCCCCCCGGCCTCCCCGGAAGCCCCGCATCGGTGGCCCGAAGTTCTGGTTCTCGGAGGGGCCGGCCAGGGCTTCGTGCACGACAGACCTCGGCACAAGTTCCACCGTGATTGTGTTGGTCCCGATGGCGGATTTGTTCTTGCTGATGGCTGCCAAGGCGTCTTCCGCTTCGAGGAATTCGCAGAAACAGTCTCCCGACGGCTGGCCTTGCACCGTCAGCATCAGGTGTATCTGAGACGGGATGATTCCGATGTCGGAAAAGAAGTCTAAGATGTCGCGATCGGTCGTGCGATGGGGCAGACCTTTGAGAAAGGCGCAATCCATTTTTGGATCGTTGAATCTTTTATTTCTGTCGAAGTCGTTGTGTCCCATAGGAGGCATTCCTCTCATGGGCATGCCCATCTGGTTCCCGGGCGGGTGGGACATGTTGTTCCTCCACTGCATGCGCGGGTTCATGTTGGGCATTCCAGGGTTGGGGTAGGGGCCGCCGTTATTGTTAAACGGGGCGTTGTTATCCGGCCGGGTGTCGAAGCGCCTCTGCCTCGGGTCCCGCGCCGGTGGGATGGGCGGCTGCTCCACATCCGCGACGGGCTCAGCATCCAACTCCGCATCATCGGGCTCCTCCGCATTGGATACATCTTTAGCCTGCTCGTAGGACTCCTCGGAGCACGGAGACACCTTGATGATCTTGTGTCCGATGATGTGCTTGGCCCTGTTGTTGAGGGCGGCCTTCGCATCATCGGCGTTGACAAACTGCACATAAGCGATGTACTGTTTCCGGAAATCCTTGGTGGAAGTCAGCAGAATGGAGAGGAGGGAGTAATCCGAGAACATCTTCATGATGTCTTGTTCTTTAGCGAACGGCGGGAGGTCTTCCAAGAACAGGATCTTGAAGGAATGATCGGCTTTGTCGTCATTCTCCACTATGACCAGACTCTTCTGGGACTCGGCGTCATCTTCGATGGACTCCACGGAGCTGTCCGCCTTAGCCGTGTTGTTTCCCATGGGATGGTAGGCATCGACGGCGTTCTCAAACTCCTCGTCTTCTATGTGAGAGATGGTGACGTACTCTCCCTTCAAATTGCCGCCGTTCTTCTTCATGGCTTCCTGCTTGCAATCCGGTTTGACGAACCTGACCAACGCTACGCCGGTGCGCCTTCCATTGTCGTCATTTATCATCTTCAACCCCGCGCCGGGAATGAACTGGCCGTTGAAGAATCTCCGCACGTCTCCGTAGCCAGTATGCGCGGCCAGGTTGGACACCTTGACGCAGACACCTTTGGACATGAACCTTTTCCTGGAGTCCAAAAACGGTTGTTCGTGATCGTTGTAATTATTCTGATACTGAGGTCTGTTGTTCTTGTGGAAGTTCATATCGTAGGTGTTGTGTCTCTGCCTGGGATCCGGTACGGGCATGCTCCGGTTGGGCACGGGGTCCGAGTTCTGGAAGGCGTTGGGGTTTCTCCTCTCACCCAGCTCCTGCAGCCTGTGCAGCTCGTCGCCATTGTTCATCTTGGGAGGCTGGCTGTACATGTTGATGGCGCTGGTGTCGGGAATGGGCATGCGGGGGTTCATGGCGCCGGGGAGCGCCATGCGAGGGTTCGGCTCCTGGACCCACCCCATGGGCTGCATTATGTTCGCAGCCGGGTTCATGAAGGGGCGATGGATTCCGGGCATATTCTGCATCGGGCCTACTCCAAATGGGCGGCGGGGATCTCCGGTAGTCATCATGTTCGCGACGGGTCTGATTCCGAGGAGAGGGATATTCGGCTTCATGATGTTGTAAGGCTCCGGTTTTTGTAAGAGTGGCGTGTTAGGTTTGGGCAAGTCTGCGGATTTCTTTTCTTCGTTTCTGAAAGAGCTCCTGGAGTCGCTCTTTTCCTTGCTGCGCTCCCGATCTCTACTGCGGTCCTTCCTGTCTCTCTTGCGGTCCCTTCTCTCACGGCTGCGGCTGCGATCCCTCCTCCTGCGGTCCCTCTCCCGGGATCGGTCTCTAGACCTGGACCTATCTCTCTTATCCTTCTTGTCCCTTCCTCTGTCCTTCTTGGTCCTGTCTCTGGAGACGGACCTGGATCTCTGCTTGCGGTCGCTGCCCTTGGACTCTCGGTTTCTCTTGGAGTCTTTGGCGTCTAGAAGCTGGACGTCCGCCTTGTCGGAGGGGTCCACGGGGTTGGGCACGGGCAGGCTGGGCGGGAGGCCCATGCCCTTGATGTTCTGCGCCAGCAGGCCGGACAGAGCCGCCGGCAGGCCGGAGTTCTGGGTGAGGGTGGGCTGCGCGGGCAGGGCGGGCTGCGTGGCCAGCTGCATGAAGGAGACGGCCTGCCGGGCGCTCTCGATGACCTTGTGCATCTCGGAGCGGGAGCTCAGGAGCAGCTTGACTTGGACCTCTTTGATCCGCCCTCCGTCGTTCATCATGCCCTGTCTGGCATCTTCGTCAGTACTGTAACCAAAAATAACTCTGAATTGGTTGACGAAGACTTTTGATATTTTGCAACGACACATTTAGAAAAAGGTTTTAGACTATTCATATTCATTGTGCGCCGCAAATGTGACAAAAGTATGTGCAAAATTTTGATCATCCACCTCGATATGAATCAACAAGTTACTTGGATACTCAAACAGAATCTACTCTGTGTTCCTTCCTTACTCTACCATCCATGATTTACGAAACTAGTTGTGTCCACATTAATAAACTCAAAAGTGGTATTATACAAGTGTTTTGGTTTTATATTTAAACAATCATTTCATTCTATCCACAAAGTTAATAAATAAAAATTACTACTTTCTTGAATGGTTTTCGCAGATACTTTGTGGCACATTTTATAAACTTTATAAAATAAAACAACTTTGTTTTTAACCACTTTTCACTAACTAACTATGAATATTTCAATGTTTTAGAACTAGTACATGTTAAACCCTGATGATGACAAGCTTCTTGTCGAAACCTGTTGGAGAAAAAATATACCAATTAAAAAGTGGTCAAAAACAAAGTTGTTTTATTTTATACAGTTTAAAAATTACTACAATTATTTTTATGTAGTGCATTGCTCTAATTATATGAGATAAAAATTGGCAAATTAAAGATTCCCAATCTATTCTATATTTCCCAAGAATTTTTGCTATTTTTTTTTAATCTCTAAAAAAAAACACTCAATATCTCAAATTGCGACATTATGTCATTGTGCCATGTAACTTGTTATCATTGTAATATAATGTTATTTTAATTTGATATCATTGTAACTTGATGTCATTGTAACTTGGTATCATTGTAAATTGAGGTCATTGTAACTTGGTATCATTGTAACTTGATGTCATTGTAACATGGTATCATTGTAACTTAATGTCATTGAAACATCTCATTACATGATGACATTGTAACACAATGACATTGTAAAGTGATTTCATTGTAACATGGCATTGAAAGATGTTATTACATCATTATATGACATTGTAACGTGATATTGTGACATGTCATTGTACCGTGATTTCATTGTAACTTGATGTCATTGTAACATGATTTCATTGTAATTGATATCATTGTAACATGTCATTATATGACGACGTTGTAACATGTCATCATATCGCTCACTCCTTTCAACAACGTCATATATCAAAAATCGTAAATTTTCAATTGAGCATGTTTTACGAATGCCCAGAAAATGTACTATATCCCAGCAATGACGGCATATTTTTAACTTAATATTTACCCGCTACAGGGCAGAAAATGTTGTTTTTACGTTTTGAAGAAAACTTATTGTTTAATTATTTTTTTAAATATACTTAATACTTTTAAAATGGAGAAAAACCTTCAGGTTTTACCTAAAACGATCTGTTGCACAGTAAAAAGTTCAATAAGTGGCTTGATTTTTTTTTTTAATACATTTTATTTTATTCTTAAACTTTAAAAACAATCTCCTGAAAAATCAAGTGTTTTTTATTTATGATGTTGTTGAAAGCAGTGGAGGAAAGGAGTCGATATGACATTCATTACAAGATTACATTGTAACTCGCTGACAATTAAACATGATATGTACATAGAAGCTTGACCATTTGATGTGTTTATACTTGTAACCTCTTACAGAATGATGCGAGTAGAGCATTTATCTTATACCTGAAGGCTATAAAGGCATCTCCCTGCTCGCCCCCCACAATGTGCACTCCGCCCTCGGGAATGGAGAGCCCCCGGAAGAAGGCCCGGATGTCGGCTGCGTTGGCCGACCACGGCAGGTTCTGCAGTCTGATTATAACACTCATGGCGACTTCTTCTTCTTCACACTAATCCCTATAACCAAGGAAAACGTCTTTCGATATCGCTGTTCGAGGGTCTCATCCTGACAACACAGTTCAAAATAAATGTGGCAGCTCCAGGATCCTTTTTAACGCATGGGTTTATTTTCAAAACTAAGTGTAGGTTTTCAGAACAGTATTAGTCTATTTTTTATTATTATTATATGTCATATTTGTTGTATGTTATATCGTGGGTGTACTGGCAAAAAACGTTAACTCGAAAATATACAATTTTGGCTTAATGATGCATAGTATAAAATTTTCAACGATCTATAAACTTATTCATTGATTTGGCGTTTAATTTGTAGAACTCCATTTTAATTTATGTATTAATTTTAAATCAAACACAGATTTTTAGAGTCTACTAAGTTGTATTTCATTAACAAAAAACACATAAAAAAATTATATTGTGACAATTGTTTCGCCTTGTTACACATTCGTTTGATAATGCCCTAACAAGGCGAAACAATTGTCACAGTAAAATTTTTATGTGTTTGTTAATAAAATACAACTTAGTAGACTCAAAAAATCTGTGTTTCATTTAAAATTAATACATAAATCTATAAACTTGCAAAATACAGTAAGTAGTTTCAAATGTCATATTTATGTGGTTTTACAAGTAAATTCAACTTTAAGTTTAATAGTGGGTTAAAAGTTCAAATTTAAATTCAGGTTAAAAGCTTTAAAGAACAGGGATTATGCAAACAGGGATTTTAGAGGTAACGTTTTTAGCAAGTATACCCAAGATATAATGTGCATACCAGAGGTTCCCAATCTTTTTGGTTTACAGCTCCCTTGATACATAATAATAATAAAAACCCTTATCCGCACCCCAATGGTGCATAGGGCACTGCTTCATATAAATGCAGTGTTATCTTGATCGATTACGCATGAAGGAAAGGTGATCAGCCCTCCGCTTCAGGTACCAGACCAGGGTAATATTGAATAAATATTACGGTGAAAGAATCACTTATATTTATTTGACCCCCCCTGGGAATCGAACCCGGGACCTCCGGAACGGTAGCCGAGCGTGCTGACCATTACAATACGGAGGCGGACATAAAATAAGACAAATATTTCATAAAATAAGACAAATACAACTTCATAAAATAAGACAAATATTTTTGCAAAAAAATACATTATATTTAACCTATGAGCTTTACCTATGAGTTTTTATTAAAAAATGGGTTAAAAATTTGCTTTGGTTCTTTTTCATAAGAATCCTAAGTAACAATACTTATTTACAATGTATCAGACATTTTTTTACTCAATAGACTCATTTCTATGTCCGCCCCCGTAGTGTAATGGTCAGCACGCTCGGCTACCGTTCTGGAGGTCCCAGGTTCGATTCCCAAGGAAGGTAAAATAAATATATAAGTAATTTTTTCACTGTAATATTTATTCAATATTACCCTGGACTGGTATCTGAAGCGGAAGGCTGATCACCTTTCCTTTTCTTTCATGTGTAAACGACCAAGATAACACTGCGTTTATATGACGCAGTGCCCTATGCACCATTGGGTGCATAAGGGTTTTTTTTTTTTATATTCATTTATGACCCTTTTCATATCCTTTGCAAGTCAAAGGTTCTCAACATAAGATGTCGCTGGACAATTTTTGTAATAATTTTTATAATATATTTTGTATTTTTAGAAATATATTTTGCATTTAATATGTCAATCAACATAATCTCGGCATATTCTACAAATGAGGTAGTCAGATATATTGTCCTAAAAATACTTAAGGCCCGGTATTCGATAAATCGCAACCTAATTTCTTTAAACCCAGGCAACATTTGGCGTAATTAATATTTTTTTCATAAAACACCGTTTTTGTATTGAAAACATAAGTTTTTCTGCCAAATAACTATATGGTTTTGGAATGAAAGGAGTTATAGTAAGGTAAGGAGTTAAAAAAATGTATATTTAAAAAAAATTCAAATTCCTTTTTTTTTAAATCCTACATATCCCTCACTCCTTTCAAGAACGTCATAAATCAAAAAACTTGATATTTCAGGAGAACGTTTTGAAAGTTTAAAAATATAATACAATGTATTAAAAATAAATATCAAGCCACTTATTAAAATTTTTACTGTGCAACAGATCTTTTTAGGTAAAACCTGAAGGTTTTTTCTCCATTTGAAAAATATTTAGTAGATTTAAAAAAATAATTAAACAATACCTTTTCTTCAAAATGCAAAAACGCCACTTTCTGCCCTGTAGCGGGTGAATATTAAGTTAAAAATATGTCGCTTTTGCTGGGATATAGTACATTTTCTGGGCATTCCGAAAACATGCACAACTGAAAATTGTCGATTTTAGATTTATGACGTTCTTGAGTGAGCGATATGTGTATGCCGTAAACAATGTGTGGGCAACAAGGAGTGAGCGATATATCCTAAAACAAAAATAGGCATGAAGTGACGTCCGACTCTCAGCGCTGCTGGACGCTTACTGAATTCTATTAATACGAGTAAGGCATAAACATGCCGTATGACGTATTTGTGTGCATAGGGTGGGTAGGAACATTTGACGTATTGGGAGAGTTTCTGCGTTTGCAGGTATACTTTTTTGTACCTGATCATTTGGGATATGGCTCGTTGGAGCAATAGCGGACATATCAAGTATGTTTGTATAGTAAAGCGGTAAAAGAATCAAACCTCTTTGGCGAAACAGATAAATATATATGGGTAAAATGAAATCTTGAGTCGTAACAATCGGCGGGTATGTATGAGGAGATGCATGAACGTGGAAGAGGCTAAGAATGTTTGCAAGGACAGAGTGGTGTGGCGCTCTATTCTCTCTGCCTACCCCTGCGGTGAAGCGGCGTGATGGTTAGTTAGTTAGTAAGTTTTGGAAATCTTGAATAAACTGCGCTATATTAGGTGTTTTTTTTTTATATATATACAGGATGGGGCGCGTTCACTACCTTTTTTTTAAACTCTCGCCTCAAAACGACAATTACTTTTCTGCTCTTTTTTTGCGTAAAATACAAAACATTCTGAAATCGCATTTATTAGTTTTTTTTTTGTTTTTTTTTACAAAATTTCGTGTAATATTACGCAAGTAAAATAAATTTAGGCAAATTCCTATCACCAAATTTTAACTTTATCACTTACCATATAAAACAAAAGTTCAACGACATTTGAAAATAAGATTCAGCATGCCTGTGGCGTTAGCTCGTCAGGATTAAAAATATATAGATAGATATCATTACAGAATGGCGATCATGACTTAATTAAGGGCTTAAGACCCGTCATAGGCCGGTTTAAGCAATCACTCTATACACATTGTGATGAGATGTCAAAATGTAAATATAACTCCTAAGATTTGTGAACTAGGATTTTGACACAGACAAAATGTTGTGAATATGAAAATCTAGATTTAATCCGATTACTATGGATCAGAGATCAGGAAAAGATGGATCTCAGATGAGAGTTTAGATGGAAACTCACCAGAATTTGGGATTGATGTCAGATTCGCGGGTAAATTATTCCACGGCAGCAGCGAAGCCCCTATCGCCGAAATTTGTATTGGGACAACGTTTGGTCTCCAATAGTCTGCCGATAGCTGATGTGCTTGATGATGGAAGAGTTGCCTATCTTCAGTTGATAGTCTCAGGATAAGCTTTGAGATATACACCAATGCCATTTCGTAAATTGCCCTATACACCATCCAGCAAAGTTTAAACGTTATTCATTCCAGACACCTCAACCAGCAAAGTTCCCTTAGATGTATGAACATTCTGGTATTTCGGTTATCAATTATATTTCAATTCAGTTATCAAGAGATAAGTCGTAGGAAGCAGCAAATCTTGGTCATGTATCGCTAGCTCCTTTCAAGAACGTCATAAATCAAAAAAACTTAATTTTTCAGGAGAACGTTTTTAAAGTTTAAAAATATAACGCAATGTGTTAAAAATAAATATCAAGCCACTTATTGAACTTTTTACTGTGCAACAAATCTTTTTATGTAAAACCAGAAGGTTTTTTCTCCATTTGTAAAATATTTAGTTTATTTAAAAAAAATAATTAAACAATACCTTTTCTTCAAAATGCAAAAACAACATTTTCTGCCCTGTAGTGAGTAAATATTAAGTTAAAAATATGTCTCTTTTGATGGGATATAGTACATTTTCTGGGCATTCGGAAAACATGCACAACTGAAAATTGACCATTTTTTATTTATAACGTTCTTGAAAGGAGTGAGCGATATGTCTTCAAGAAAAGGTGATTCAGTTGTCTTGGTCATGTACGAGAGCCGCCATAAAGCTTGCCTCTTTTACAAGGCATCAGGTTCGCGCCGCCCAGGACGACCACTGCCGACAATTCGTCGGCAGTTCTCGTCAGAACTTCGGGACACAGACCTGACTTGGGAGGATGCAAGGGAGCTGGCAGCCGACAGAATAGCTTGGAGACAGTTTATGGACTCTATATGCTCCACATACGGAACGGATATGGTTTAATACCAATTCAGTTATCAATCTTCAGCAAAAAATATTGCTTGGACGCAATTAAATTCGGTTTCAACTAATAAGTTGGGGCAATGCAAGAATTAATTTTATATATGATTAGGTGGAAAACAAACATGGCTCATTCCATTTCAAGAAGCCCTCATCAATCAACCGTGTTTTTTATTTTTGTTTCGGAATTCACTTTGTGGTAATACATGATTAAAATATACTTGTTTTTTACCGCTTGAGTTAAATTACTACAACTAGTTTCGGAAGCTTTAAATTCTTCCATCTAAAGGTTGAACCCGTAGTTGGAAGCATCTGTAGCTTCTGAAACTAGTTGTCAGTATAATACTCAAGTTGTAAAAAACAAGTGTTTTACTTATAATTTAACCTTATTTTTAGTCTATAAAATGCAACCATTTTTTTAAAAGTTGGCTGTGGAGTTGGTAACGTTCGATTCACACCTTTTTATTATGTTCAAATTTATGTAATTGTTACGGCGTAATATTTGTAGCAACATGAACTATGACCCCAAGCGCCTGCTAGGGGCAGGGCGGGGTGTACGCGGGGAATGTTTACGTTATATCCCTTATGAGACGAATGCAGCATCCCCTGCACACACTTGTCATTGTACTGTCATGGCAACCTGTTGAATAAACCGATTGCATCCTAATTACGAGTTATTATTACCTACACCCGAGCCCCGTAATATTTTTTTTTTTTTTTTTTTATTTATTTCTTAAGTTAGCTTATATTAAAACTAATATAAACTATTATATACATTTACATCATCTTTATATATTTACATTTCCTTACAGTAACTTAGACATTTATTTTTAAATTCTTTCAGACACTTTTCATTCTTCATACATTCAGGCATCTCATCATACATTTTTAAACCCTTATACATCAAGCAATTTTGCGACTCAGCTCTTTTCAATAATGGTAGTCTTATTTTATCCTTTTGTCTAGTAGCATATTCATGACAATTTTTGTTTAAGACAACTTTATCCTTAAAATATTTTGGCAACTTATCGTGAAAAAATTTATGTACAAATATCAACATATTAAATTTAAGTCTTCTTCTTACAGATAACCATTTTAGTTCATCTCTCATTCCTTTTACATTGCTATATTTATTCTTCCCAAGAACTATTCTCATCGCCCTATTTTGTGCAATTTCTAGTTTATTTAGATTTCCTTCGTTTGCTAAAAATAACACTGTTGAGCAGTAATCTATATGTGGAAGAATGATTGTTTTGTAAATTAGTTCTGCAGTATCTTTATTTAATTTATTCCTTAATCTACTAAGGAAAAATATTTTTTTTTGATATTTTTTTATTAACGTGTTCAAAATTTGCATTTAATGTCAATTTTGAATCTAGTATTATGCCCAAATATTTCATTTCATCAACCTTTTCTATGGTTTCATTATCAATATATATATTCATCCTTGGGTTTGGCTTTCTTCTTCCTAACTCCATGTATTTTGTTTTCCCAACATTAAGCTTAAGTTTATTAATTTTGAGCCACTCGGATATTCTGTTTAAGTCCTCGTTTAATTTTTGTATGGTCTCTGTATAATTTTCTCCCGCTATATATATTAATGTATCATCGGCAAATAATTGTAGTTTGCAGTGTTTTATTATATTAGTGATGTCGTTTATATATATTATAAATAAAATTGGTCCTAGAACTGATCCTTGGGGAACTCCTAAATTATTCTCCAAAGGTTCAGATATTTTGTTTTCTATTTTAGTTACTTGTTTTCTTCCTTGAAGATATTCTTTGAATAAATTGAGGGCCTCATTTGAGAGTCCTATTATTTCAAGTTTTTGTAGTAATTTTTTTCGATCTATTGTTTCAAACGCCCTTTTGAAGTCCAAAAACACAGCTAAAACATACATATTTTTATCCATTTCCCTTTTCCAAGTATCAATGACAATATTAATTGCAGATTCACACGAGTTGTTGTTTCTAAAACCTGATTGTTCCTGACAAAGTAATTTATTTTTTTCTAAATATTCAATCAATTGTATTTTTATTACTATTTCCAAAATTTGTTCATATTTCGGTAACATGTTAATTGGCCTAAATTCTTCACACTTTTTTGTATTCACCACTTTTGGTATAGGGATTACCATCGATGTTTTCCATGTGTTTGGGAATTTCCCTTTTAGTAACGATTCGTTTATTATGTTAAGTAGATGCTTTCCAATTTTCGGTAATATGTCTCTTATTATTTTAATTGTTAATCCATCCGGACTTGATTTTGATATTGTATTTTTTAGTACTAGCTTAAGGTGTGTCATATCAATTTCTTTAAATACCATTTTATTTTTTATATCCTGAATATTTTTTACTGTTGTTTCATTAATTAGTGGAATACTTTTGTTTATATCTTTGATGCTTTCTATAAAGTATTTATTAAAGCATGTTTGTGTATTTCCTTTTATTTCTTTCGGGAATTCAACCGTGTTTTTCCTCACCTCCTCTTTACTGTGTATTAGTCTTTTGATTGTTTGCCACATTTTTTTGGGATTTCCTTTTTCGTCTTGTAATTTTCTTTTAAAATACTCATTTTTGCTGTTTTTTAATAATTTAGAGTACTTGTTTCTTATCATTTTAAAAGTCACCCAATCTTGTGTTGTTCTTGTAATTTTTGCTATTTTATATGCTCTATCTCTATCATATTGAAGTGATTGTAGTTCTCTGTTATACCATTTATTTGTTCCTTGTATTTTTACCGACTGAATCGGAATCATAATATTGATTGCTTCCGTGATACAATTTACAAGTGCTTCTGCTTTTTCATTATATTCCATGAGATTGATTTTATCTATATTACCAATAAGGTTTGTTAATGTTTCAATGTCATACTTTTTTAGATTTCTGTATTGCATTTCATTGATTAACTTTTTTGAGTACCTGGTGTTTTTTAGATTATCCGATATGTGGATAATATTGTGATCGGTAATTTTTGGTTCATCTTTCACTTTCACTTCAATATTGCATGTGTTGGATATTACTAGATCAATTAAAGTTCTCGATTTGTCTGTTATTCTAGTTTCAGTTTTTACTAATTGTTTCATACCATTCGCTTGGATAATTGCTTTTAGTTTTTTAGTATATGTGTCTTTTAAATTTAACATATTTATATTGAAGTCTCCCGTAATAATGTTATGCTCATTATCATTTAAATTTTCACTGCACCAGTTCTCAATAAATGTCAGAAAATCTTTGGTACTTGCATTCGGAGAGCGATACACTATTCCGTATACCCCTTTTTTGTATCCTTCATTTATCCTAATTGCTAAGATCCAGTAGTTTTTTTCCAGTTGAGTTCTATTGATAATTTCATAGGAAATGTTATTTTTTATTATAATTATTACTCCTCCTGTATGTCTACTATCTGAATCACATCGTATTGATGTATAACCTTGAAAACTAATTTCACTATCTTCAATTTCGGCTGTTACATGAGTTTCACTTAACATTACAATTCTCGGTTCGTTTTGTTCAATTAGTACTTGAATTTCTTCGTGGTGTGCAATTAGACTTTGTATATTTAAATAAATTATTTGGTTTAGTTTATTACTTTTCAAAAAAATGTTACTTTATTCTTTTCCATTTCCAGTTTCCTTTTGTATACTGGGCAGTTGTAACTCCATGCTGGATGTCCCGCGTCTAAGTTTAATTTTAGTTTGTTTTTAGTATTTACGCAATTTATACATATTTCTTCACCTTTTTTTATGTGACATTCGTCACATGCGTGATTTTTTGTACATTTTGGGCATATTTGTTTTTCATTCGTGCACTCTGATATTTTGTGATTAAAACCATAGCATTTGTAACATCTTTTTACATTTAGCGCATCGTAAATTTTTACCCTTTCCCATCCAATATTTATTTTTTCCATTTTCAGCATTTCGTCATGAGTTTTCGAGTCGACTTCTAGATATATTATATATTCCTCACCTGTGGTAAGTTTTTTATTTCGAACTGCTCCAACATGCATTGATTTTGGTTGTTCTATGAAATCGTTCTGTATTTTAATATTTGTAACGATTTCCTCGTTCGACATTTTATGTGAGACTCCCACAATTTTAATGCATGGCATCCTTTTTTTTTGAACATTAGTTTGGTATTTGTCTGGAAATTTGTTTTCTATTTCTTTTTGCAATCTTTCTGACGCTTCATTGTTTTTGCAGGTTAATATTACTTTTCCGTCTTTTGCATTTTTCAAATTAGTGATTCTATTTTCTATCGGACTAATGTTTTTTTTTTATGTCTTCTTCTGTTTTTTCGGTAGTCTGTTTTTCTTTCGGTGATATTACTATTATTTCTCCTATATTTTTGTTTAATTTTGGATTTCCTTTATACACCATTTCTTTTAACATTTTATTTTCGGTGACTATTTCTAATATAATGTTTAGTGTCATGAAATAAGGTGTTTTTACAACAAGGAATAATGTTTTTAACACATTATTTGCGGGAAAACGATTAAAAGCGTCTTTTACATACTGTTGGTAGAGAATGGGAGGCACTTAAAAGCTTTCTATTTGCTTACTTTTGGTAGAGCGCGAGAGACGCCTGCAAACATTGTACAGATGGAAATCGGGTTTGCGGTTACTTGCGATTAGTATAGTGAGGGCCGGGCGGCAGACTGTCCGATAATAATTAGGGTTGGGATTCATAATAAAAACAAGACAACAATGCGTTCGTTACGGCGCAATAATTCCAACAACCTGAACTATGACCCCAAGCGCCCGCTAGGGACACAGGGCAGGGGTGTCCGCGGGGAATGTTTATGTTATAAGACGCAATCTTAAACACTTGTCCTTGTACTGTCATAGCGACCTGTTGAATAAACCGATTGCATCCTAATTACGAGTTATAATTACCAATAGCCGAGCCCCGTAATATCGCTCACTCCTTTCAAGAACGTCATAAATCAAAATTCGTCAATCTTCAGTTGTGCACATTTTCGGAATGCCCAGAAAATGTACTATATCCCAGCAAAAGCGGCATATTTTTAACTTAATATTTACCCACTACATGCCAGAAAGTGTTGTTTTTGCATTTTGAAGAAAAGGTATTGTTTAATTATTTTTTCTAAATATAATAAATATTTTTCAAATGGAGAAAAAACCTTCAGGTTTCATCTCAAAAGATCTGTTGCACAGTAATAAGCTTAATAAGTGGCTTGATATTTATTTTTAATACATTGCATTATATTTTTAAACTTTGAAAACGTTCTCCTGAAAAATCATGTTTTTTGATTTATGACGTTCTTGAAAGGAGTGAGCGATATGTTAGTACATTTCATAATTAAGACATATTTTTTAAATTACAATGATGTTACTATTATGTACTATGCTTACTTTAATTTTTTTTTAAATAGATGTCTTCTATCATATGCATACAACAAAAAATGTCCCAAGATTTTGTTTTTTCAACACACCTTTTGTTTATGGTCACCTCTCATCATCCGTGGCAATTATCGTTAATTCATTTGGCAGGATAGTGGTACTACAAACGCTGCAGAATGCTAGGGACATATTTATAATACTGTGGACTACATAAAAGGGACATATTTGTATTATTCTGAGAACTATTACATAAAAAGTTAACGCATAATTTTGAGAACATGATTTTAAGTCTACTATATTATTGTTTAGCGGAGGGCTAATCACCTTTCCATTATGTGTCAACGATCAAGATGACACTGCTTTTATATATGATGCAGTGCCCTATGCACCATTTGGTGCGGATGAGGGTTAGAAAAATATTATAACAAAACCACTTTTTCAGTTTATTTAATTTTGAAATCTTCACCTAATCAACTTAAAAACTTTTAATCCAAAAAGGAGTGAAAATTACTTCAAATTCTATATAGATTACATGTTTGATCAGTGAAATACAGTCCTAACAAGCTTTCCTAAAACGGTTTAGGAAATGCTTCTTAGGGTCATTTTAATAGCTCAGGTTCGCTTGGTGTTCCTCCTCAGGACTTTGGGTTTGGGGGTGGGTATAGAGCACAGGAGGTTGGCCTATCGGTGCAGGTGGTTTCCTAATGGGGCTAGGGTTCCCTAGTAGAGTTACTAACTTTCCTGGAGCTGTCACCCTGGCCATTAGAACATGGTGGTGGATTAACTTACATGCCCCGTTGACAGTGATAGGGACTTTGAAAGCATTTAGTAATAATTTTTATTTATTGACTTGGCGTTTAATTTGTAGAACTCCATTTTAATTTATGTATTTATTTTAAATTAAACACAGATTTTTTGAGTCTACTAAGTTGTATTTTATTAACAAAAAACACATAAAAAATTAAATTGTGACAATTGTTTCGCCTTGTTAGGGCATTATCAAACGAATGTCCTTTGATAATGTCCTTTGACATTCGTTTGATAATGCCCTAACAAGGCGAAACAATTGTCACAATTTAATTTTTTATGTGTTTTTTGTTAATAAAATACAACTTAGTAGACTCAAAAAATCTGTGTTTGATTTAAAATAAATACATAAAATAATTTTTATATTCTCAATATTATTAATATTTAAATCATACTTTGTGGTTAGTCGTTTTTACTTTAATATTTATAAAAAAGTAAAAATGACTAACCGCAAAGTAAATCCTTTAAATATTAATAATATTGAGAATAAATAGTGTTATGGTAGTGACGGGTAGTATTGTTTGCATGCTGCGGTAGTGATTGTCCTGACGAACAGATGGGTATGTCTCGAAACCGGTAGACATAAAAATCTCGGTGAGTGGTTATATACTAATACTACTAACATTTTTGTAAAAAATTTTTTGATCGTGAAAAACTTTGCATGATCGATTAAATAATATAAGATAAAAAATGGTAACTTTTTTTTTAATAGATGGGTCTGAATTTATAAACCGGAGTTTCGTGTCGGGTTGTGGTCCCGTGGTTAGTATCGCAGACTCTTAAGTCAGAGTTTCTCGGTTCGAACCCACTCTACTACAATTTGATACTATTTTTAATAATGAGCCGCTTAGGCTCACAGAAATAGTATGAAATTAAAATATGTGTGTAAATATTAAAAACACAAATATTTCTCTTTTGAAAAAAAAATATTTATATATACTGGACCCGGGAATGTGGCGATAGCCATATTTAAAAAAATAGCCAATTAAAAAGATGATATGGAATCCATAAACTAGCTCCAAGCTCCACTGTCAGCTGCCAGCTCCTTTGCATCTTCCTTTGCATCAGGTCTTCAAGTAGCATAAGAAGACTGGCGACAAACTGTCAGCAATGGTATCACAGGCGAATCTTTCACAAGGCATCTTTCACAAGGCGCATCGAGTCAGGTTGTGGTCCCGCGGTTAGTGTCGCAGACTCAAGAATTTCTAGGTTCGAGCCTGCTCTACTGACTAATTCAAATTATGTAAATAAATGTTTTACGTTCTGGTTTTGCCTAATTGGGTATTCATTTAAAAAAAATTATAATATGTAAAATATGAAAATAAATAAAAACATAATTCAATTCCTATTTTTCTTCAACTCTTTTGTGCGGAGTATGTGCATTGTTTTAGCGTTTGAGCTTTTATTATTTTTATTGCTATTGATTGATGATTGATTTATTCCATTGTTCCGCGAAGTATGTGCCGGGCACACTGGTATACAGTGTGGATTAGTTGGTGTGCCGCGAAAAAAAGTATTTTTGTGAAAATAACACAATTGCTTTTGTTGCCTGTGCTCAGTTACGTAGGCTCACATTTCACATTAAACATATCGCTCACTCCTTTCAAGAACGTCATAAATCAAAATACTTGATTTTTCAGGAGAACGTTTTTAAAGTTAAAAAATACAATACAATGTATTAATAATAAATATCAAGCCACTTACTGAACTTTTTACTGTGCAACAGAACTTTTTAGTTAAAACCTGAAGGTTTTTTCTCCATTTGAAAAATATTTAGTACATTTCAAAAAAATATTATACAATACCTTTTCTTCAAAATGCAAAAACAATACTTTCTGCCCTGAAGCGGGTAAATATCAAGTTAAAAATATACCGCTTTTGCTGGGATATAGTACATTTTCTGGGCATTCCGAAAACATGCACAACTGAAAATTGACGATTTTTGATTTATGACGTTCTTGAAAGGAGTGAGCGATATGTTAAATATGTTACCATAATATGGTAAATATGCACCTCTGAAATTTCTTAATTTGGTAGGTGTAATTGTAACCTTTAATAGAAAAAGTTTGCGGAACACTTGATTTATTCCTTTCAAATAATATACTTGATATATTGGATAAATGAATACATATGGGGCCCTTGAGGTAATATATATGGGGCCCTTGAGGTAGTATTTTACGAAATACTACCTCAAGGGCCGCTATATAAATTATCAAAATTTATTATTATTATTATCATACGTCGTATCGTTTTTCTTAATATCGTACAATTAGTCAGGTGTGTGTTTTGACCTCCGCCGAACCCGGGAGTCTGACTCATCGAACCCCTGGGGTTCAAAACACCCAGGTTAAGAACCACTGCACTAGTGTTTATGCATGTGTAGGTGACACCGATTAGGTTGCATTTTTCCTACAGTTAGTTATTCACCGATTGCCATGAAATTTTGACATCACGTTGCGTTCATGCAAAAACATGTTAAAAAAACAGTTTTTTTACTGCAATTGCAGCGTCATCCGTTGATCGTAATAAGCAACACACGCAATAGTAAACTTTGGAAACGCCAAATAAAATTGATATTCTTCTATCTAAATTGCGTCTGGTAAGTATAAAAACACTTTTTTTCACTGTAATATTTATTTATTACCATGGACTGGTACCTGAAGCGGAGGGCTGATCACCTTTCCTTCATGTGTAAAACGATCATGATAACACTGCGTTTATAAGACACAGTGCCCTATGCACCATTGGGGTGCGGATAAGGGTTTTATTATTTATTAAGTATAAAAACAAGATGGTGTTACTTAGAAAAATAAAACCGATGGGGACGAAATTAGGTTGGGGGACAAAATTTGGCGACTGTACCTTATTATTTTTGAGTAATGCTCATTTTAATATACAAATTACATACTTTTTTTAGTAAGTTTTCTTCTTAGAAAGTTGTATTCTTCAGTGAGAATCAAAGACAGTTATTATGTATTTACGTTTTCACGCCATCCTTTGAGGGATTAGTTAAGTATTTATTAAATTTATTCCTTTTGAACACGGGTGAGATTCATACATTAAAATAGACATCTCATCCGTAGGGTGAATAATCCATTATCCGATATAAAAAATAATATTAAGATAATTCAATCGGCAAAAAAACAATTTTTGATCGATCAGTGTAATATTGAAAAGGCATAGGGATGAATTTTCTCACCAAAATTCAACTGGTCAAGTGCTGAAGTTCATAGAAACGCAGCAAGGTTAATTTGCCAAATTTGCTCAGGGTAAAAATTATACATAGAAGTTAGTTTTCAACTCTTATCCATAATTTATGTCGCCATTGCGTGTAAATTCAATCAGTATGACAAAACGCTTAGATAAACAACACCAGCGACTCGACCTAATTGATTAAAATTTGTGTTTAATACATCTTATTAAGATACATATACTTTTAAAAAACATTGTAAATATCGCTCACTCCTTTCAAGAACTAAATCAAAATACTTGATTTTTCAGGAGAAAAATATAATACAATGTATTAAAAATAAATATCAAGCCACTTATTGCACTTTTTACTGTGCAACAGATCTTTTTAGGTAAAACCTGAAGGTTTTTTCTCCATTTGAAAAATAACTACTTTATTTAAAAAAAATAATTAAACAATACCTTTTCTTCAAAATGCAACAACAACACTTTCTGCCCTGTAGCGGGTAAATATTAAGTTTAAAATATGCCTCTTTTGCTGGGATATAGTACATTTTCTGGGCATTCCGAAAACATGCACAACTGAAAATTGACAATTTTTGATTTATGACGTTCTTGAAAGGAGTGAGCGATATGATAATCAATTATTTTTAATTGAAATTTTACTTGGTAAATTTTACTTGAAATCTATTGATACGTGCTTCGACATTTTCAAACACCGTATGTAGAGCTGTCTAAATTTTAGAGTTGTGTCCTTGGGACGTTGAAGGATGGGAGCTGTTTCTAATTTCTATTTATTTACTATTTTTTTATTCTTGGGAACAGACAATAAGGGGGAACCTTTAGTCATTGTCATTATTATTAGTCTAGTCTTTTATTTGCAAATCTGGGAGGATTCCGGGGCCCCGGAATACCGCTGACGACCATTCACCGACTATACTCAGCGGAACGTCGGGATGCCGGACTGACCTGGGAGGAAGCCGAGGAGATGGCGCCTGACAGAGTGATTAGGAAACGTCTCGTGTTAGCCATATGCTCCACCTAGGGAGCGAACATGGAAAAGAAGAAGAATATTTACAAATAGCTTGAATATTAAAGTATTTTTTATTTTAAAAAATTTATTATAAATTTCTGCCTTAAGTCAGCAGTTTTTTTTTGTGGAGCTGCCAAGTTGCGAATACTGTGAATGTTGCGAATGTTGACTCATATTTGCCAGGATTTCATTGAGAACAATACATAAACCAACCACGATATGTTGTAGGTTACAACATAACAATGTTAGACGCAATTCGCTTTGGGCTAATCAATCTGCAAAATCAAAAATCCAGATAATACCATAATATGGTAAATATGCACCTCTGAAACTTATTAATTTGGTACGTGTACCTTGAATAGAAAACGTTTGCATAACACTGATTTATTCCTTTCAAATAGTATACTAGATATATTGGATAAATGAATACATCACGGCGCCCTTGAGGTAGTATTTTACGAAAATGGCGCTATATAAACTATACAAATTTATTATTATTACTATCATACGTCGTATCGTTTTTCTTAATATCATGTGCCCGGATAATTGATGTTCTACTGAATATCTAAATGTACAGAACTCTGTATAAACATTGTTTGCGGGAAAGATTTTATTTGGAAAAACAGTAACTTTTTTTTATATTTCTGATAACGAAATAATGCATTATTGCAAGCCATTAAATAACAATATTTTCCCGTTTTCATGATTTTTTCTTCATGTTTTTATTGAATGTTTTATGTAAGATAATTTTCAACTACTCTTATCTTAGATACACACAGGTTTTCCATCTGGTTTTCATTTTGAATAAGAAAAAATATTTATAATGGTTTTATGGACCATAACAAATTATTTTTCATATTTATTGAATAGCAAATAAACCGACAATAGGGAACAGAGTCCACTATTATGGTCCATACACGCAGAGACACCCAGCAAGAATACATTCACTGCCTCGTAAAATATACAGTAAAAGCTATTTTTTTGCAGGGATGAGTCCGCAAAGGCCCATTTTTTTGCCAAATCGCTCACTCCTTTCAACGCCATATTTTAAAAATCGACAATTTTCAGTTGTGCATGTTTTCGGAATGCCCAGAAAATGTACTATATCCCAGCAAAAGCGACATATTTTTAACTTAATATTTACCCGTACAGGGCAGAAAGTGGTGTTTTTGCATTTTGAAGAAAAGGTATTGTTCAATTACTTTTTTAAATCTACTAAATATTTTTAAAATGGAGAAAAAACATTCAAGTTTTACCTAAAAGGATCTGTTACACAGTAAAAAGTTCAATAAGTGACTTGATATTTATTTTATTGTTTTATTTACTTTAAAAACGATCTCCTAAAAAATCAGTTTTTTTTATATATGACGTTGTTGAAAGGAGTGAGCGATGTAACATCCTTAACACACAGGTTTTCAAACAAAGTATTCCTTCAATTTGGGAAACAAAATTGTCAGAATGTCTTGTTATATTAAGGGTGGAGGATTACAAATATACCGCCCACTTCCCAGCACTCCATTCTGTGTCCTAGGGCCTATAGTATACCGCAAAATATCTCTCCAGTGCCCACTGGGGGATCTTACTGGTATATCACATTTAAAAAAATGACAAGATCAGGAATTCATAAGAATCAGCTAAACCGTAATATTAAATAATGGATAATATGAGGAGATGCATGAATGTAGAAGAGGCGAAGAATGTTTGCAAAGACAGAGTGGTGTGGCGTTCGATTCTTTCTGCCTACCCCTGCGGGGAAGCGGCGTGATGGCTTTCACAATGTGTTAGTTACTTAGTTTTAATATTGATATAATTAATTTATTAATTAAATTAAACCATATCCGCTCCCTAGGTGGGGCTATGGAGTCTACAAACTGTCTCCAGGCTTTTCTGTCGGCTGCCAGCTCCCTTGCATCCTCTTAAGTCAGATCCGCGTCCCGAAGTTCTGACGAGAACTACCGACGAATTGTCAGCAGTGGTCGTCCTGGGCGGCGCGAACCTGATGCCTTGTAAAAGAGACAAGCTTGATGGCGGCTCTCAGGAGGCATGCAGAGTACACGGCCAAGCCAACTGAATCGCCTTTTCTTGACGACAGTTGTGACCAAGATTTGCTGCATCCTACGCCTTATCTCTTCATTCTTCACAAAGTCAAACCACCGTACGCCTAAAATTCTCCGCAGACACCTCTTCTCAAAGCATTATTTAAATTTTTAATTAATGTTTTAATTAATGTAAGTTTAAAATTGTTATTTCGTCAACAATTTATTATTATTTATTCAGATACTGGGTTATTATCAGACACGTGGGATAAGGAAAGCTTTTATTTTATGGCTATTGTGAACTCGCGCTTACTGTGTTACGAGTTTGATCAATATATCTAGAAGTTTAAAAACATTGAGCAGTGCGGTTGTCAACCATGGGTAGAATTGGTGAAAGTTACATGTGCGTAAAGTGATCACTTATGCCAAGCCTACGACAGTCATGAGCCCTTTAAATGCCCAGACTTCCATATTCTTTACAACAAAATTTGAGTGTTAAACTAGCCTATGACGGTCGTCAGCCCCGTAAATGCCCAGACTTCCATATTCTTCTTCATCTTTGATGATGTCAAAAAATAATATTCCTTATTCTTCTTCATCTACGTTAAGATGTCAAAAAAAATGTACAAATAACTCCTAATTGGAGATAACCCAGATTTGTGAACGAATTCGGTGTGGTTGAACGAATTGGTTGGTGTGTGTGCAAATATTGCTCTTCAATGGGAACCAGATTGGTATTTACACATTATTTGAAAGAACCTTAAAAGCCGGAACTAATGTGGCCCAGTTACAACTAAATTAATTTTCGATATAGTCCTGTCCTTGATTCAATTTGTGTATAAAGCGGTAAGTGTCCCTCCTTTTGCAGACACCCTCAGGTCATGTTGGCCTCCGGACAAAATAACAACGCGAGTATTTTGTGTAGGCAATTACAATTTACAATCGAGTATTTTGATGAATAGTATTTTGATGTAGAGCAGTGCTCCGCAAGCGGTGTGCCGTGAGCCGGATACAGGAGCGCCGTGGTCAAATTCAATGTATTTGACATTTTACATCCTGTATTATACACAATGACAAATTATTTCATGAAATTGTCTATTATTTTAAATATACTACAGAAGGAAGGCAGTGGTCCTGGCGTACGACAAATATCTTAGACAATATATCGGTAGTGTAAAGGCAAAGGGGTGTATCTGTCAAATTTTTCATTTTCTAAGTTTGTTCCACAAAATGTCTAAAATAGTGTATTTCACAATCTGGCAAAAGAATATGGCTGTAGTAGCATTACTTATTTAGTTATTTTAAGATATGTACATAAAAAAAATACATGAAAGAAATGAGTTATTTAATTTCACAAGTTTGTTTTTGCTCTCCTGTAAAATTTGGTCTGAGACAGATATACCTTTTGCCTTTATACTACCGATATCTGCGCAATATAAGAGATTGGACCGGGATGAGAAGTATGCGGGAGCTGTTCCGGGTCGCGCAAGATAGAGAAGCCTTCGCCAGAGTGATTGCCAACGTTGGGGGGACCTTACACGGCCCAGGAAGAAGAAAAAGAAGTAAAGAATAAGTAAATAATTTTTCAATGGTCTATATATTTTAGCTTTTGGAGTGCCGCGGAATTTTAGGAAGAATTTTGGTGTGTCGTAGGTGAGAAAAGGTTGCGGAGCACTGGGGTGGAGTATTGTTAGCATGCTAATGTGGTGATTTTCCCGCTGCAAATATCTTTCCATTCTGCGTCCTACGGTCTCTAGCATCCCGTAGAGTATCTCACCAGCGCGCATCGGAGGGCGGTATCGCCCCCTTTGAGAATCTGCGTGTTAGAGTGATCCATTTTGAAGCATGACTATGCGGGATGCGCTGATAGGTCAGTTATCTCTCTCACTCCGTTTCGTGAGATGCTGACAAAATGGCAATTTTTTAAAACGCTAAAACTATAGTATAAATATGATGTAAGATTTTTTGTAGATACTAGTACACACTGTTCTCTTTGTGTATAGCAGGCCTGGTCAACCCAAATAGCATCCCGGGTCGCATCGAAGAAAGAAATAATTTATTTTGCAAGTAAACTGGTTTCATGCGATGGGCTTTTATATATTTCGTTGTTTTTTTTATAGCTCTGGGAAAAAGAGCTAGCTAAAACTGCCCAAGCTTGGGCCGACCAGTGCGATTTTGGACATGACGCTTGTCGACTGGACCGTAAGATTTTTTCGATCATTTTGGGTTACTCTACACAAGGCCTGGCCAACCCAAATAGCATCCCGGGTCGCATCGATGACTTAAAATTTTCCCAAGGGCCGCATGACATTAGATTTTTTTTATAACAATGAATTTCATACTTTTTGATTTTTTATAAGTACATATTGAAAATAATTTGAATGCGGAGGTAATCAGAAAGTAAAATGGTAATTGTGAAGAAAGAAAAAATTACTACGACCAGAAGTGAGTAGAAAACATACAATGAACCGACAAAAAATGTATTGGTATAGTAATAAACATTTTGAAAAATTTTAACAATCAATATTATTAATATAATAATAATAATAAAACCCTTAACGCACCCCAATGGTGCATAGGGCACTGCTTCATATAAACGCAGTGTTATCTCGATCGTTTACACATGAAGGAAAGGCGATCAGCCCTCCACTTCAGGTACCAGTTCAGTGTAATATTGAATAAATATTAGAGTGAAAAAAATCACTTATATTTATTAAACCCCCCTGGGAATCGAACCCGGGACCTCCAGAATGGTAGCCGAGCATGCTGACCATTACACTACGGAGGCGGACAAAATTATTAATAAGTACACATAAATCAAACAATATTAACATTTTTCTTTTAATAAAAACCAATTTATAAATGACCACTCAGTTTGAGATTTGAGTTTCTCTTCGCTTACTTAATTTTTCCAAATCTATTTCAATAGGTGAAGTTGCACACTTTAACTGGTTTTCGAGATTTTTTGAGATTGCGTTAAATTGGCAATGCAGAAGAGCGTGCAAACGGATATTGTTCACTGTTTTTATAACAACATGCACGACTTGGCTGATAGAATACTTGAGGGCATAAATTTTGTTGATGCATCAAACTGTGTATCACAAATATATCACTGGTTTAAACTAAAAATATATTCTTTATACATGGCCGCGGGCCGCGGGTTGGCCACCCGTGGTGTATAGCATTCGCACGTGGCTTAAGCTTATACTCGCTTTGAGACAAGCAAGTATAAGCATGAGTTGTCAAGAGGTTTAAAGCTGAAATTAGACATTTATATTCTTTTTTTTTCAATTACACTGGCAAAAAAAAATGGCATGACTGTAAGGATATATTTTCCATCATGCAATTATAGTTTTAAGCCTTTTGACTCGATTATCAGGCGCACCTAGCTAGTATTCCGCACCAGGTAAATGCTAACTGCACGCGCCTGGTGTGTACACCGCACCCGTTTTTTATTATATTTGAATTTTTATCAATGTCAGATTTAAGAGAGTCACAATTATATTTTATCATTACTTTTCACTTTAGGTACCGCACACTTCATTTTAAAGGACATCCAGCGCAGTTAAAACCATGATATAAACCACTCTAAATGTAATATACAGGAGTACCTTAGAACGGGGCTACTTGAACTTTGATGTGTTACTTGAGCCCAGTACAAAAAAGATATTTAAATCTGTATTTGGTCTACAATAATGAATGTATCGTGACAATAAGTGTCACCTGTCAGGGAAACCATGAACCATGTCGATACGGTCATTATTGTAGACCAAATACAGATCTAAATATTTTTTTGTACTGGGCTCAAGTAACGCATCAATCTTCAAGTAGCCCCGTTTTACGGTATGTTTTATGTGCCGAGAGTGTAAGAATACTAAGCAATCTTCATTTTAGCTAATTGCCTTTGAGGTTCGATCCGCAAAAGGCCAACATAAAAGTGATCTACATTATATTGTGAAAAAGCAGAGTGTAAACGGACAACACTCCGCTCTCCACTCGCAAAGACACGATTCCAGTTTGCTTTTGGCGCCTTCTCTTCAGTCAGCTTTCATTCAGGCGTTTGAAATTTGAACTATTGAATATGATTATATTACATTTGCCGTCTGTTTTCGATTGCTACAAATTGCACATCGACTGTCTTGCTATAACACGAGTCACCGACCAGCCAATGAGGAGCAATTCGTAATGATCGTAAACAGAGAGCAGGATAGAACACTACCAGTTGACAATGGTCTTGATGCCGACTGCAGGCCTAACCCGAGTCGAATATGGGTTCCACAACACCCCACGGCAAACGAAGGTTAAAACGAAAAAAGATATGTATTTATTACATTTTTACAGTTGTTCTGACGCCGAGAGCACCATTATAATATGGTGTCATTACAACTTCGGACCATGCAGCCGGACCCAGTGGTATCACCATCAAATGAAGCATAGTTTAGTTAACGATTTGTTAAAATATATAGGGTGGCACAACGGGCATTAACGGTTTTCAGAGTGTTATTACTAATGTGCTACTAAAACAACCAAGGTAAAAAAACATCTATTTTTATGACACATATAATGCAGTTTCACAAAAAAAAACACCTTCAACACAATTAAAATTATTTGTAAAATTATATCCCATGATTTAGCAGCACAAATACAATTTTTTTTAGAACATTTCTTGTTGTATTGAACCCAAATATTTAGAATCATTCAATAATGTGTGGCGAGATTCATTTCTGCTTATCAGAATACACAAATCAGCAAAATTGTGGGTACTGGACTAAACAATAACAACGAATTAACCAACAACCTCTCCTACTCGGCTGTCCAAACTTAAAACACAGTAAGGGACATTTTTTTTGTAGTACGTTTTTTGCATTTTTGGACTGTGTAGAATCTACTTAGTCCAAAAATGCAAAAAAAAATGTCCCTTACTGTGTTTTGAGTTTGGACAGCCGTACTATGTACTACCATTAAGCTGTTTGCAGGAGTAGGCAGAGAGATGGAATGCCACACTCCTCCGTCCTGAGATACACTTCTAGCTTCCTTCACATCTATACATCTAGTCATCCATGCCCTCCTCTGCATACCGCAAAACGTACTGCATGGTGTGGTAAAGGCTGCATTTGGGATTGTAGCCCCGTACTTTTACAACGATGATGAATGTACATTAACCGTAACTTTTGAAATATTTTTTGATGTGTAGCTGCATTATGTGTAGTAAAAATAGATGTTATTGGCCTTGGTTGTTTCATTAGTATAAAAATAATAATACTCTAAAATCTGTCAATATCCATCTACAAAATATACATACAGTAAAAATACAATACCCTATATAAGAAAATTGTATATGTTTTTAGTTTAATACTTTTATTTTTTATATATTAACACACTGTTTGCGGGAAACGCTTAAAAGCGTCTTTTACATTCTGTTGGTAGAGGGCGGCAGACGCTTATAAGCGTTCTATTTGCTTACTTTTGGTAGAGCGCAAGACACCAAAAAGCATTGTACAGATCGGACTTGGATTTGCTGTTACTTGTGACTAGTATACAACCCTAATTAGTATACTAATTAGGGTTGCGGTTGATGAAAAAACCGCCCGACAACAATGTGTTAATTCACCGTGAATTATTTTTTATATTTGATCATTTAGATATTACATCAGTGGGTAAAGATTATTCACACATATGTATGTTTCTAGTTCCCTCGTACATATGAGCATGTGACCGACCACCTTACTCACGTATGATGCTTGTATCGAAGTCGCGTTCGTCATTCTATTCCATACATCAATGTAATTCAAGTATACAGTGAAACTCCAGAAATCTGAACTTATTAAGATGTGGCCTGTTTGGATTTGGAACAGTTCGGATAGGCCGAGAAATTTGACGCCCTATGCCGCCTAATATTCAAAATACGCTCCACATACGAAGTCATTAAAGACTTGCGAGTCTTTCTTAGCAACTTTTTACATTTCAATATAATATTACCGTACAGTAAACCCTCCTATAACGTTGAGATAGATCCAGCACTATCGCAGGGAACATTATACGGGGTTAATGTTTTGAATTGTATTTTTACATTTCAACCGGCAGAAATAACTTAAATGAGATGTTCAACACTAGATAACTAAATAAATATAAGTGAATTATTCACTGTCATATTTAGTCAATATTACCCTGGACTCGTGGTACCTGAAGCGGAGGGCTGATCACCTTTCCTTCATGTGTAAACGATCAAGATAACACTGCGTTTATATGACGCAGTGCCCTATGCACCATTGGGGTGCGGATAAGGGTTTTATTATTATTATTATTAGATAACTAAACATTAGTCCACGCGACGACGCCCTTCTCCGTAAAAGACAAGTGCACCTACTTCCCTGCACCCCGCACCCGCCAGGCTTTGTTTACGGAATACTGATTTATTGTTAAATGCCTCTTACATTCATTCCTAATAAACCTTAATAATATTAATTAATAAAACTTAAGTATCATGTAACCAGTTTCTATAATTAATGAATACATTTGATAATTTTCACGTTTTTAATTGCGTAGTCCGCCTGACGAATGTTTAGTTACTACGTATCTACAAACATAGTTTAGTTATCTAGGGTTGACTGCTGACAATTCGTCAGCAGTTCTCGTCAGAACTCCGGGACGCGGATCTGACTTGGGAGGATGCAAGGGAGCTGGCAGCTGACAGAAAAGCCTGGAGACCGTTTGTGGACTGCATATGCTCCACCTAGGGAGCGGGTATGGTGTAATAATAATAATAATATATTAAAATACAACTTAAAAACATTAACCTCCTACAATGTTCCCTTCGATAATGCGGTACCTATCTTAACTTTATAGAAGGGTTTACTGTAATTGAGTAGTAATACGGGTATGATACTGTATACTTTATTGACATTTCAATATTTTTTAAAGAAAATAAGTTAAATATATTTAATTTTATGTAACAATAAATCGCTCACTCCTTTCAAGAACGTCATAAATCAAAAATCGTCAATTTTCATTTGTGCATGTTTTCGGAATGCACAGAAAATGTACTATATCCCAGCAAAAGCGGCATATTTTTAACTTAATATTTACCCGCTACAGGGCAGAAAGTGTTGTTTTTGCATTTTGAAGAAAAGGTATTGTTTAATTACTTTTTTTGAACATACTAAATAATTTTTAAATGGAGAAAAAACCTCCAGGTTTTACCTAAAAAATCTGTTGCACAGTAAAAAGTTCAATAAGTGGCTTGATATTTATTTTTAATACATTGTATTATATTTTTAAACTTTAAAAACGTTCTCCTGAAAAATCAAGTTTTTTGATTTATGACGTTCTTGAAAGGAGTGAGCGAAATGTGTTCTTCACTGTTTTTTTTTTAATGTTTTCCTACAAATGTCTTTCTTCAAAATCTCGTTCGGATTTCAGGGTTCCAATTTATATATAATTTTTTTTTAATGTATTAAGATTTAAGCACTTCACATTTTTTAAGGTAATATTTACCTAATTTATTAAAGGTGATGATATTCTAGGAAAAGAAGAAAACACCATTTTCGAAAATATCAAGGACAACGATGTTATTTATGAAAAACAAATGCTACGTAAAATATATCGTAATGATATCAATCATAATATAACTCAACTAGATTAACAGCTTATGTATCAGCAACCATAAAATTCGTTTAGAATGTACATTTCCCCTGACACTTTTATATAACAGGCATTTTCGCTGGGATTAAAAGCGGGAATTGAAAAAATATTCATTTGCCGTCGACATTCAGTAATATAAATTTTTAAAAAAGGACATTACAAAACAAATTTTAAATACATTTTTTTTTAAACATGACGTTTGCAGAAGTACAGGTATTATTACTATTACAAAACATTTTAGAAAGCGTCATGGGTACCGCCATTTTTTATTTATAAAATTGACAACTTAAAATCTTCACCAACCTCCCTCTGCCTCGATCGACTGGATATTTTTAATCAAAAATTATATACATACTTGTGAAGGAAAAACAATTCCACCTACTTTGTAAAACAAATGAGGTAATTCTTCGCGAAGGGCAAGTCTTCAAAGAAATATTATTTTACACGGCAAACAGCGCTGGAACCATCTTGTCAGCCGTGGAGAAGTCAGCTTTAAACTTAAATAATCCTAGTTTTTCTTAAGTTTCCTTATGAAGAACTCACCTATCACAACTTTTTCATGGATATGGTGTGTCTCAATGATGAATTTATCCCTTTTAGTTTGTATTTTTCCAGTAGAAGTGTAAAGAAATTCTGACTAACAAATACGCGTCACCTATGTACCAAATCACATTCGGATATAAAAATGGCGGACGCAAACGGGAATGCATGGGGTTGCCATAAGATTAGTGATACCAATATAAGGACATAAAAGTACCTACTCAAATTTCCTTTGTTGGTAGACGATCGCGTAACAAAGTACCGCGAATTTTGTATTTAAAAATTCCATCAAAACTCACTGTGATGTTTTCGCATAGGATCTACGAAACTTCTCTGAGTTTTCTTGTCAATCGATGTTTGGTTTCTAATTTCCCTTAAATCGTCATTAAACCTAATTTTCATTTGCGTAAATCTCTTTTAATAGGTATAATCTCAATTAGTATTCTCTCATTATAAATTCCGCTAACTACGGATATTACCAGATAAGTTGTGTCGCTGATAAATGCACCATGTGGATTCACCTACTTACTAGAATAATTGAAGAAAATTTAATCATTTGACAGATACATGCTTGTGAAAATTAATTTGCAGTTTCATCGGGTTCCCAAACTTTGCAACAATTTTAAAAATATTTTAATAATATATATTTTCAAGAATAAGTTTACCTCGTTGGTTATATTGAAATATGGTAACGAAGAGGAAAATGAAGGAGGAATAATAAGTACAAAATACCAATAATTATGATCATATTTGGTTGGGTTAGCTTATCTTTATTGGTTCATAAATAGGCAGATATATTTTTTTGTTTATTTTATAGTTCATTTGTTATGTGATATGTTTGGTATACGAGACACGTAGATCTGTTCAAACCAATACATATTATCACCATTGATTTTTAGAAAATACATTATTTATTGGGTATTCGGAGATCTTATAAATACGATACCTTTTCTTTATTCCAATTCGTGCAAACTATGCCTTCGTTATTTTTGGCCACTATATAGATATACAAATAATTTTAAAAATCATCAATTTTTAATGTTTTTAACAATTTTTATTCCAAACGTTCTTTTGTTAGAATATTATATTTATGGGGAAGGTGGTTTTTGACTTTTTTAAATACAATATAGAATTAATAATTCTGTCTTGAAATTACATTATAAAAAAGAGATGTTATTTTACTGCTTCAATTTGTTGGACGCCTTTGTGGCAAAATCCCGATAATTGTCATTAATAAATAAATAAAATATCAAGAATTAGTTAATTAGAAGTCCTAGCTTTCCACTAAATGAGAAAAGGGTCTTTCTTCGATTTTTTACATAACCATTTGAGAACCAGCTAAACTAATTGTATAAACAATTAATCGTAGTATAAAACCATCGTTCACCAAAAAACACATATTATTTACTTGGCTGGATAAAACATTACATCCAGTCACCTTTCAAATTCATAGTTCAATTTGAATTTTTGAATTATGGCCCTAAACGCGGTGTTGTCCGCAGACAAAATTGCGCTAGGGCTATTAATTCAAGCCAGTGTTGCACACTGCTGGTTCTTTAACAGTGTTTACACCCGAAAGGATAAAAACTTAGGGGACTGGAATTCCGACGAGGGGGTCTACCCAATTCCTTACGAGTCCCCAGAGGATAATGAGATTAATGAGGATAATCCTCCAGAACCTCCCAGAGAAAGAATCATTATGACGTTTCCAGGTCGGTTCAAAAATATTAATACCTACCTATCGTTATTTTTATATTTGTATTTATTGCAAAAGATTCTCAAAATTATGACTTATAATATAGGCGTACTAAAAATAAAAGAGACAGCGATTATATCAGAGTCCCACAGTAGCTAGGGGTGTCATAATCAACTTTTTTATATATAAATTTTTATGTTTTATATAGAAGGACCTCATTTTAAAAAGCCAGGGGCCTAAGATTTATGAAATTCAAGTTTTAAGTACTTGATCTTGTTTTTTTTTTTAAAATACATAACTTGTATTACTAATACGTTAAAACATTGTCAATAACGCCACTCATCTTAAAGTGTTCAAGTGTTTTCATAATCCGTTTTGCACTGTATTGATCCTTTTTACCATTTTTTACTGAAGACTCCTTCATTGCTTAGCGTGAAAAACGTACAACCAGTTAAAAATACGCACATAAATGTTTAAATGCTATTGACTCTCCTCTGCTGAGCCGACAAATAAACAAAGATAATATATTCAAATTTAATCAAGCTGGCAGAAGTTTTGTACAAATAGCCTCTGGTGCTAGCAAGTTGACTTAGTTCTTGGGATTTTTGTACATACAGCCTTCTTAGTGCTAGCAAGTTGACTTAGTTCTTAGGATGTTTGTACATATAACCTCTGAAGTGCTAGCAAGTTGACTTAGTTCTTAGGATGTTTGTACATACAGCCTCTGGAGTCCTAGCAAGTTGACTTAGTTCTTGGGATTTTTGTACATATAGCCTCTGGAGTGCTAGCAAGTTGACTTAGTTCTTGGGATTTTTGTACATATAGCCTCTGGAGTGCTAGCAAGTTGACTTAGTTCTTAGGATTTTTATACATATACCCTCTGGAGTGCTAGCAAGTTGACTTAGTTCTTGGGATTTTTTTACATATAGCATCTGAAATCTTAGAAAATAGATTTAGTAGATAGGATTTTAGTACATATAGCCTCTGGAGAGCTAGCAAGTTGACTTAGTTCTTGGGATTTTTGTACATATAGCCTCTGAAGTTCTAGCAAGTTGACTTAGTTCTTGGGATTTTTTTACATATAGCATCTGAAATCTTAGAAAATTGATTTAGTCGATAGGATTTTAGTACATCTAGCCTCTGGAGAGCTATCAAGTTGACTTAGTTCTTGGGATTTTTGTACATATAGCCTCTGGAGTGCTAGCAAGTTGACTTAGTTCTTAGGATTTTTGTACATTCAGCCTCTGTTGCAAGCTGACTTAGTTTTTTGTATATTTCTTCGCCAGGAACAAAGTGGTGCGGACCAGGAAACGTTGCATTCAACTACCATGATGTGGGTGTCTTCAACGAAACAGACAAGTGCTGCAGAGCTCATGATTATTGCTCCGACATCATACCCGCCGGCCATACTGCCCACGACCTCAACAATGATGACTTCTATACCAAGTTAGTATGGGAACCTACCCAGATTCCTGGTACCTTTCTACAATGCGACGCATCTAAATGTAGTCGTTTAGTTAATTTAATTAGAAAATATAATAAAACTTCTTGTTGAAATGAAATAAATGTAGCTTACCAAAAAATTCCAGATTAAACTGCAAGTGTGATGAGAAGTTCCACATGTGTTTGCACGCGTCGAAAGACGGGATTGGAAAGAATATTGGAGTCATATACTTCGACGTCATTGGTACTCAATGCTTTCGTCTTGAGCATCCGATCGTCAGATGTCTTAAAACAAGAGGGTACTTTTTTTTACATATATATCGTAGTCATACAGGAGAAAGTGGCCAAGTCCATTTCTTACAAAAACGCTATCATTGACTATTTGATATCTTACTAGCTTATATTACCCTGGAAAAAATCCTTAAGGATTTTAAACTTCGAAGTATAATATACTGACCTGTTAAAAATGACTGACTGCATTGATGTTTATTTTCTTGCCAAGCAAAAGTGACTTAAATGGCCCTCCTGAATATTTTACGTTTTGTTAGTTGGTCACTTTCCCCTGTACGACTACGATATGTACATATATTTTGATAATATTACTGACCCAAATACGCGATTTTTTCCTTAAACTAATTTAAGAAAATGTCTTTTCAGAATACTGAGGAAAAAATGCTTGGAATATGAACTTGACAGGAGGAAACCTAAAGTTTACCAGTGGTTCGATGTGCCTCCGTATAACTAATCATAACATATCGCTCACTCCTTTCAACAACCTCATAAATAAAAAATCGACAATTTTCACTTGTGCATGTTTTCGGAATGTCCAGAAAATGTACTATATTCCAGCAAAAGCGGCATATTTTAACTTAATATTTACCGGCTACAGGGGAGAAAGTGTTGTTTTTGAATTTTGAAGAAATGGTATTGTTCAATTATTTTTTTAAATATATTTGAAATGAAGAAAACACCTTTAGGTTTTACCTAAAAAGATCTGTTGTACAGTAAAAAGTTCAATGAGTGGCTTGATATTTATTTTTAATACATTTTATTATATTCTTAAACTTTAGAAACGATCTCCTGAAAAATCATGTTTTTTTATATATGACGTTGAAAGGAGTGAGCGATATACCTAAATTATTTGACATTTCAACAAAGATGAAGAAGAATATGAAAGTCTGGGTATTTACTGGGCTTATGACCATGTACCATATGCCGTATACAACGTGTAACATTCACCATTTTCTACCCATGATCGACTACCACACAACCCAAATTCAAACCCTCATCCGCACCCGATGATATTGCTAGGAAGATATTGCTTTTTAGCTTTAAGCCCGCCAATGTACTTATTTATTTTCTGTACATAAAGTTTAAATAAATATTTCTGCCAGACGTCCTGGTTTTCAGACGGAATCCTTGTCACTTGGCATTTTCTATGTTTTCTATTGCATTGTCGTTCCATGGATATTCCACTAGCATTGTGAAATTCCATACTTGTAAGTTCATTTACCTCGTTAGATAATCACATTTAGTTACAAAAGAGATAATAGCACTAATGGAAATTATAATTTGGATAACGGTTCACATTTTTGCATCAATTTCGAAGTGAATAAATACACTAGAGCAATAGTAATTAAGAACATTTAAGACAACGTCATTAATTTACACCTCAATTATACAAAACAAACAAGGTTTGGAATAAAGATTAATAAAAATATTTTTGTGTATGTGTGTATGTGTGTGTAAATACATATGTACATACACACATATATAATAAATAATAATAAAGCCCCTATCCGCACCCCAATGGTGCATAAGGCACGGTGTCATATTAACGCAGTGTTATCTTGATCGTTTACATATGAAGGAAAGGTGATCAGGCCTCCTCTTCAGGTACCAGTCCATGGTAGTATTGAATAAATATTACAGTGAATAAATCACTTATATTTATTTCATCCTCGTTGGCAATCGAACCCGGGAACCAGAACGGTAGCCGAGCGTGCTGACCATTACACTACGGAGCCGAACAAAACAAAAAAACAAAACAAAAAAAAAAACAAAAAAAAAATTTAAAGAATAATAATAAAAAAATAAATAAAATATATAAATATATTTATATATATATATATGTATATATATATATATATATATATATATATATATATATATATATATATATATATGTACATATATATATATATATATATATATATATATATATATATATATATATATATATATATATATATATATATATATATATATATATATATATATATACACCATTCACTCTCCTTTCTACATTTTTATCAATAATCTTTTCATCCCTGGAAAACATTTTTTTTATTAATAAATAAATGTCTCATTTTTTTAAATCGTATTTATTATTTCACAAACGCTGATACTTTATAATACAAACATATATACAATAATATGTATTTAAAACAAAAATTATACAATACAATATTTTATGAACCATTTTTTTTAATTGATAGTTTGCCGTCAATTTGGTGACATTTCACAAAGGGTAAAAAATATGTAATGGAAAAAAGCCACACATCACTCAATTTTTTTTGAAGTAGGCCTACGATGGAATAAAAAAAAATGTTATTATCTGCTGCTTCTTCTGTTAAATCGACTTTTTAAAAGTGTAGTCACTACATTTTTTTATGAATATTACATCTAGTTGCTACTTGTCTGCTTGTATTTTGGGCGCGGGGCATTCCTAGAAGAGGCAGGTTAAGAGAGCGTCCACTGTACGTAAAAATCAATCAAAAAAACTTATTTTCATTCATATATATTTAGACTAGAACTTTCAAGATCAAATTATATTACAATCTTCTTAATTAAACCTTTCCCTTCCGATGCTAAAATAAAAACGCGCGTCCCGGTGTTGGGTAGTCACTACACAATAAAAATTAGCGATTTTAAATCGGAAAAATATGGACATTCATAGCTAATCCCCTTAATTAACTACAAATGAAGTAAAAATTATAATAATTAAGATTTATTTGCTGAAAACATTAAAAAAAACCATCTGGCAACGCTCACGGAACAAGCATAGGTCCACTCTTGTATGAAACCCAAGAGCTACTGCCACTAGCCCGCTAGCCGCTGACCAGAGAACATTGAGCTTTGAGCTGCTTACACAGTGAAAATATGCAAAAGTGAGATGTGAATATAGTGTCGCGGTTCCCGCACACTCTTCACGCGCTGTTTATACGTGAATTTGTTTCCGATATTCACAAAATACCTCCGATGTACCCGATAAATTCTGATTATTATCAATGCGTAAATATGTTATGGATGATTACCAAAAATCTTAGCCTTTTTTATATGTATAGAGATATTGATGGTTATTAGAAGCAATGTGTACTAGGTACACAACACCGGGAAGGGAGGCTTAATGAAAGGCAGTAGTAACAAATATAAAAAATATGGATACGTTTATCATATCGCTCACTCCTTTCAAGAACGTCATAAATCAAAAAACTTGTTTTTTCAGGAGAACGTTTTAAAGTTTAAAAATGTAATAAAATGTATTAAAAATAAATATCAAGCCACTTATTGAACTTTTTACTGTACAACAGATCTTTTTAGGTAAAACCTGAAGGTTTTTTCTCCATTTGAAAAATATTCAGAATGTTTAAAAAAATAATTAAACAATACCTTTTCTTCAAAATGAAAAAACAACACTTTCTGCCCTGTAGCGGGTAAATATTAAGTTAAAAATATGCCTCTTTTGCTGGGATATAGTACATTTTCTAGGCATTCCGAAAACATGCACAACTGAAAATTGACAATTTTTGATTTATGACGTTCTTATAGGAGTGAGCGATATCTTACATAACTATTTATGTATACATTATATTACATTACATTCTAAAATTTATTTACGAGCATTAAAATCACTCATTATCAGTAAGAGGGTCCGTGATAGTACAATAAAAATCAGCTTACACAAAGTCATTAACTTTTTCACATCTCAACGCAGATGAAGAAGAATATGAAAGTATTTATAGGGGTTTTACACCGAGATTTTAGTCTGCCAGTTTCGAGACGTACCCGTCTCTTCGTCAGGACAATCACTACACCAGCGTAGAAATAATAACTATACGTCATCGCATATTAGGTGCATTTGTCAGAATCCTTGGTCACACTTCTCCACTTGGGAATTATCCTTACATTTAACATCTCAATATAGATGAGAAGAATATGGATGTCTGAGTATTTACAAGGCTTACGACCTGTCTTAGGCTGGTTTAAACAAGTGATCACTCAATCCACGTGTAACATTCACCATTGACAAACAAATTACTTAACATTTTGGAACTCTTACATATGTCAATAATCTCATGGCACTGTACTTGTGAGTGCACTAGAGCCATCTATGTTGGATTGAGAAAGCTTCATAAATAATATGTTTGACGTCTTAAATCTAGATTCGATACATATGTACAGGATGATCCATATAAGTACTTCGTCATTCGTCCTTCTTTTTATTACAAAAATTCAACTTTTGAAAGCAACGTGAATTTTTCGTTCTCTAATTTTTTTATCCTTGCGACACAAGAATGTGCTATGTTCTGTCTCCAAATTTCGGATCGATGTTGGGTTCAATTCTTGAAGATGACTGATAGAATTGGATCATTTTCTCTGTCTAGTCCGTCGTAGTACGATACCGTCAGGGGATCTGAAAATAAAAAGTAAACATACAGTCGAACTCGGTTATTACGAGAACTTATATAGCGAGAAAAAAATAAGAAGTCATATGGTCTTACCATTGCAAAGTCCACCATAAGGGCACTTGTTCTCTCCCCTGGTGTACATCCTTGCTCCCGGCCAAAGCCCAGTCGGTCCATAATTGCACACGTAATACTCAAACACTTGACCCGAAACAATTGATCCGTCTGTCTCAAACCCATATCCCTTTGGTATATACGGGTTCAACTTCTTAGTCTTCGCTATCTTGTCTTTGAGTTTTTGATCGTGGTATAAAACCCTGTTGTAAACTTTCTCCAGGAATTGGTGCTTCTTCTTTAGTTCGTAAAAGAGCTTCGATTTTGATTCGTAGCTGAGATATGGAGAATCCAACTGCTTCATTTGGTCAACATAACTCTTGTAGAACTGCATTTGCTTCTTGTGAAAGCTGGACGATTGTAATTTAACAATTGGTGGTCCATACGTTGTGTCATTGTATTGATATTGTTGGCTATTATCATGATTATCATTGTACCGAGTGTCTTGATAGGAGTCAGTCTGTTGATTGTTGCCATTACTGTTATAATACTGGTGTTTATATTTACCAGTATCCTGGTTACCTCTTGAGTTGGCCTGGTAATAGTCAATTCTTCTGGCTTGTCTCAGGTTTTCGCTTTGCGACTCTTGGAAGTGTTCGTCTAGTGGAGGACTGCCTCCTTCTGCGTGCGTTGTATCTCTTTTGTAATATCGTTTTGGTTTTTGGGGATACGTTCGCTTGCCACAGCCGACGTAACGCGTGTTCCCCCAAACCATTTGGGCGTAATGACCAGTCACTTCGTCGAATCTGTAATAAAACATATGCTTGAATTGGCTCAAAATGTAAAACCTGTACGATCAGGTGAATCGAAACTTGATAACAACATTTTGAGTGTGTCTCAATACTTGTTCACTAATCTGGGTTTCTATTTTAACATCTGTATTTATGTAGATTTTGTCCGCCTCCGTAGTGTAATGGTCAGCATGCTCGGCTACCGTTCTGTAATAAATATAAGTGATTTTTTCACTCTAATATTTATTCAATATTACACTGGACTGGTACCTGAAGTGGAGGGCTGATCACCTTTCCTTCAAGTGTAATCGATCGAGATAACACTGCGTTTATATGAAGCAGTGCCCTATGCACCATTGGGGTGCGGTAAGGGTTTTATTATCATTATTATATATGTAGATTAAGGAAAGTAAAGAATCTTCCATATCTTGCTTCATCTATGCTGAGATATAAAAAAATGAGTTAACTCCTAAGTAGAGATCTCCCAGATTTGTGAAAAAGTTTTATATTTCGACACTCAAATGCTGTAAATAAAATAATCAGGTCAAATTATAAGATGCGTAAAATATTGAAAATCATATTATCAGGCATTTCCTAGTATGTAAAATTAATCCGGAGGTTCGGATCTTGCACACATCGAAAAGGGGTATCTCATAAATAAAATTATTATTGATCCAACATAGATGGCTCTTGTGTACTAATATGTACAGCGTCATGAAATTAATGAAATATATAAAAGTTCAAAAATTTGAGAAGTGTGGCTGCCAATCATGAATGGTGAATGTTGCACGTATGTAAAGTGTTCACTTTACCATTCTATGATTGGTCATGAACCCTGTTATGACCCGGACGTCCATATTGTTCTTAATCTATGTCAACATGTCAAAAAATTTACAAATAAATAAATAAACTCACATGAAATTGTCCACATTGGCGTTATCCATGAATTCCACCTCGCTATACCAGGAGAGGAGAGCTTGTTCCCACGGGACCCCTCCTTCGGAGAGGAATACATTCTGTCCGACTGTGAATCGCGCTGAAAGAACAATAATAAACATATCAGCCATACTTGATTATTGTAACCTAAAATGTAGAGTGTAGAGCACGGGTGGCCAACCCGCGGCCATGTCGCTCACTCCTTTCAAGAACGTCATAAATCAAAAATCGTCAATTTCCAGTTGTGCATGTTTTCGGAATGCCCAGAAAATGTACTATATCCCAGAAAAAGAGGCATATTTTTAACTTAATATTTACCCGCTACAGGGCAGAAAGCGATGTTTTTGTAATAGATTTATATTATCCACTGACACTTCGTGATGGAATTGCATTTTTAATATATTATTATATTAAAACCAATATTTTTAGCTTTTCCACTTTTTTATTTGACCAGCGACCGGGTTTCGTCGTTACCGACATCATCAGACTGGTAATAGATGTTTTTGTATTTTGAAGAAAAGGTATTGTTTTATTATTTTTTTAAATAAACTTAATATTTTTCAAATGGAGAAAAAACCTTCAGGTTTTACCTAAATAGATCTGTTGCACAGTAAAAATTTCAGTAAGTGGCTTGATATACATTTTATTATACTTTTAAACTTTAAAAACGTTCTCCTGAAAAATCAAGTTTTTTTATTTATGACGTTCTTGAAAGGAGTGAACGATGTATGAAGAATATATATTTAAACCAGTGATATATTTGTGATACACGGTTTGATGCATCAACGAAATTTATGCCCTCAAGTATTCTATCAGCCAAGTCGTGCATGTTGTTATAAAAACAGTGAACAATATCCGTTTGCACGCTCTTCAGCATTGCCAATTTAACGCAATCTCAAAAAATCTCAAAAACCAGTTAAAGTGTGCAACTCCAACTATTGAAATAGATTTAGAAAAATTAAGTAAGCGAAGAGAAACTCAAATCTCAAACTGAGTGGTCATTTATAAATTGGTTTTTATTAAAATAAAAATATTTGGACACTCTCAAAATGTTGTAAATAAATTATCTGGTCAAATTATAAGCTTAATGATAAAAATGAAAATGGTATTTTCTGGCGTTTCTCATGTGTGTGATTATAATCCAGGATTCGGATCTCACATACTAATATAAGAGTTTCTGCTTAATAAAAAGCTTCTTTACATCTCACCAATAGATGTCTCTAGTGAAGTTCTAGTGATTCAAGAACAAGGTTTCTAAATTGGTTCATATATATAGAACTTCCAAGAATTTGAGTAGTGTGGTTGTCAATAATGGGTAGAATTGGTGAATGTTACACGTGTGTAAAGTGATCACTTAAACCAGCCTATGACGGTCGTCAGCCCCGTACATGCCCAGACTTCCATATTCTCCTTCATCTTTGATGAGATGTCAAAAAAATTATATAAAATAAAAATGTTAATATTGTTTGATTTATGTGTCCTAATTTAAAACATTGATTGTTAAAAATTTTCAAAATGTTTATTACTACTCCAATAAATTTTTCATTGGTTCATTGTATGTTTTCTACTCACTTCTGGCCGTAGAAGTGTTTTCTTTCTTCACAAATACCATGATTTTACTTTCTGATTACATCCGCATTCAAATTATTCATAATATGTTTTTTTTTTCAAACCCTTATCCACACCCAATGGTGCATAGGGCACTGCGTCATATAAACGCAGTGTTATCTTGATCGTTTACACATGAAGGAAAGGTGATCAGCCTTCCGCTTCAGGTACCAGTCCAGGGTAATATTGAATAAATATTACAGTGAAAAAATCACTTATATTTATTTTACCCCCCTTGGGAATCGAACCCGGGACCTCCAGAACGGTAGCCGAGCGTGCTGACCATTACACTACGGAGGCGGACATAATATGTACTTAGAAAAAATCAATAAGTATGAAATTCGTTGTTATAAAAAAATGTAATGTCTGTATGCAGCCCTTGGGAAAATTTTCAGTCATCAATGCGGCCCGGGATGCTATTTGGGTTGGCCAGGCCTGGTGTAGAGTAACCCAAAATGATTGAAAAAATCTTACGGTCCAGTCGACAAGCGTCATGTCCAAAATCGCACTGGTCTGCCCAAGCTTGGGCAGTTTTAGCAAGCTCTTCATCCCAGTGCTATAAAATAAAACAACGAAATAAATAAAAGCCAATCTCATGAAACCAGTTTGCTTGCAAAATAAATTATTTCTTTCTTTCATCAAAATTAAATATGTTTCAAAACCTTTTGAGAACACTCACCAAATACTGCATGTCTGTGGCGGAAGGTTGAGGACCAGGGTACCCCCTGCCTTCCCCTCCTCTCGCGACTAGAGCTCTCAAACTGTTGTGCGTGTCGACTATAATTTTCTTTTCTTCTTCGGACAAGGTTCCTCCAACCGAAGTGTATCCGCACTTGTTGCCCAGTCCCTGCGAAATTTAAAAGGATAACGTGAATATTTGTGCACAAATTGTCGGTTCTGTCAAAATACCATGGTAAATCAATGTAAATCGATATGAATCGATGTAAATCGATGTGATTCGATGTAAATCGATGTAATTCGATGTAAATCGATGTAAATCGATGTGAGTCGATGTAAATCGAAGTAAATCGATGTAAATCGAGGTAAATCAATGTTAATCGATGTAAAGTGGTATCTTCATCCGTATTCAAAATTGGTGTACACGAAAGTTTGCTGTAAGTGTCGTGGAATATCTAAATTTTCTAAATTCAACTCGTGTTGGAAGCAGAGGCGTGCATTCCATATAGGCAGAAAAGCAGCGCCTACCCTGGATTACTCGTGTTCCATATAGAAACATGTCCAGTGCTTACCCAGATTAAATACTCTCTTCTGATTAAACACATGGCGTGATGGCGTGCACAAAGTGCATCATGCATTGATGATGGCGGACAGATGTCACTAAGCATGTTCAATGGTTTTGTTATTGTTTCATAGATTTTGTAATATTTTCATCGCATTGTGAAATTAAACAAAGTTGAGATGTCACTCACTCCTTTCAAAAACGATATATATCAAAAACATGTTTTTTTTATATCGTTTTTAAAGTTTAAAAATATTATAAAATGTATAAAAAATAAATATCAAGCCACTCATTGAGCTTTTTACTGTGCAACACTGTAAAATATTAAGTTAAAAATAAGTACATTTTCTGGATATTCCGAAAACATGCACAACTGAAAATCGATGATTTTTTATATATGACGTTGTTGAAATGAGTGAGGGATGTGTGCTACATATTTTCTTTCTTTTTCATTTTACTTAAATCGCCGACCTCAACATGTTGACAGGTAAAGCTAGTGTCATGTAAAAAATGGTTTAATAAAATCCAGAAGACTTGATGGTAATCCCATTCACTGCATTCTCAATGGAGCGAGCACGAATAAATATGAATAAATATGTAAATCACTTCCTATTATTCTCCTGAAATACACATAAAGGTCAATGGTGACATGGGCTGAAATAATACATTGTTTAAATGTTTCGTATTGTCACATTTGTAATGTGGAGGCTTTGTTAGTCAATCGATGTAAGTCGCGTTTTTTTCATAAAAAGATATATTATCCTGTGAGTTGAAAGGGTTCTTTTTACCCTAGATTAATAAACTACCTACGAGTGACGTTTTTACTAAATTATCGTAAAAAATACCTCATAGAAATAAAATAATCAACTATTTGATTTGATTTTTTTTATTTATTTGGCAGTCACCCAGTGAAAGAATGTTTCTGCCAGTGTCAAGTATTATTTTTATTTACAAACAAAAAAAATAATAGAAAATAATAATAACAATTAATACAAAATTTCATAGTTTAAATATAAATGCGTTTAGCTTTATCATTTTAGAAATTATGCCCGCAATTCTAGAATTAGGTTTAGAAAGAAGGGTGGTTACTTAGGTGGGGAGTTAGATTATTATTTTAGAATGGAACGAAGAGAACATTGTTTTTTCCATGAATCGTCCATTTTGCCGTCGTAATTTTTACGATAATTTAGTATTCCAGGGTTAATATTCCACTTACGCGTATTGATCGAATCCTCAAACGCAATTAAGGCTTCTTATAGGTGGAGACTGACCGGAGCATTTCGTAATAACGTAACACGTTACGATGCGAGCATTCGTATAGTCAGTACAGCGAGCCGAGCGCTCCATCCATAGTTTCGGATGCTCGCTGATGCTCGCCGCGAGAGATATTACGACGAAATGCTGCGGTCAGTCTTCACCTTAATAATCCGCATCCAATACTGCATAGGCCACTGCGTCGCATCGATACAGTGTTATCTTGGTCGTTAATTACGTGGACAATGTGAACAATCTCTCGACACAAAAATTTGTCGACCTCAACCCTCTTCCACAATTTGATACCTATTGCTAATAATGAGCCGCCCAGGCTCACATAAATAGTATGTAATTGAAGAAAATAATTTAAAAATTAAAAAACAAATATTTATCTTCAAAAAAATGTTTATTAACAATTTCGTACACACTCCATCAATCACCGTTTTTTTTCATTTTAAATTAGTAATTGAAAATTAATTATATAATTTTTTGTCCACCTCCGTAGTGTAATGGTCAGCACATTCGGCTACTGTTTTGGAGGTCCCGGGTTCGATTCCCAGGGGGGTCAAATAAATATATAATAATTATAATAAAACCCTTCTCCGCACCCCAATGGTGCATAGGGCACTATGTCTTATAAACGCAGTGTTATCATGATCGTTTTACTTATGAAGGAAAGGTGATCAGCCCTCCGCTTCAAGTACCAGTCCATGGTAATATTGAATAAATATTATAGTGAAAAAATCACTTATATTTATTTTTACCCCCCTTGGGAATCGAACCCGGGACTTCCAGAACGGTAGACTAGCGTGCTGACCATTACACTACGGAGGCGGACAGATATAAGTGATTTTTTCACTCTAATATTTATTTCATATTATCCTGGACTGGTACCTTAAACCGAGGGCTGATCACCTTTCATTCATGTGTTAACGATCAAAATAACACTGCGTTTGTATGATGCCGTGCCCTATGCACCATTGAGTGCGGATAAGGGTTTGAATGAATGAATTATATAAATAATTAAGTTTTACTTGGTAAATACCTCTATTTCTTAAAATCTATTATGTATAAGTATCTGCGATATTTTGTAAAAACCAAATTATTATGAAATAGAGTCTCTGCTCAGTATTTCGCGGACTTACACCGATTGACCGACGAACCCTCCGTGAACAAGATTGTCTAATGTCACTGGCTACAAATAAAGGATTGATCTGTGGAATCTTAAGTTTTGTAACGCGTCTTAGTGAACGGGAGATCGGGTTTTAATATGCATTAATTGATTTTAACTATTATTTTTCCCCGTGAGTCCGAATATCGTTTTCTTGACAGCTTATCGTAAACTCACATTATTTCAACGAATCGCGTCGCTCCATATTGACCATAGATAAATCCCAGATGTCAAAAAGCGAGCCGCCAAGTTCGCGTCGATAAAATTAGTCAATGAAAAGTGACACAGTGTTAGTGCGTTTGTGAGAATCTATATAAACATTGGCTTGGTGTATTGGTGGTGCAATGGTGATCTTCTCTGGTAAGCAAATCATAATTAATCTTCATTTACCAGTGTGACGTCATTTTGACGTCTTTTTACACAGTTGTCGATTGCGCAATTTGTTGAAATGCGTCACAAAACATGCGAACGCTTTGTTATTGCGCGGTTACATGATAAGATTGCAGCTGTACTTGTAAGAACGTATTCGAGCGAAAATTTTATCTTCCTAATCATGTCATACTCTGAAATATTCTCCTAGATACTATAGTATCTGTAAATATAGGCATACATGCCCTCCGGTTACGTAGAAGTTTGTCGTACACTTCTTGTCTTGGCAGTCCGTACCTTTCTGCATACAGTGATTATCTCATTTCTTTGTGTTTCCTCCATAAAACGCATTAAAATACAGATAATTGAAAATAACAAATAAAGCTTAATTTAAAATAATAATAATTCTAAGTTATATGTAAAATTAAAACGTAAATAAAAATCTAATAACGAAATATTTGCCTTTGTGGTACGGGAACAAAAAATGCACGGGCGCGATAGTTCCCGCGTCGCTGGGTAGATGGCAGCACATTCGTTCGCAATGCGCTTGTGTTTGGGCGCTATCTCTCGCTTATATAGGCCGGCGATCGTATGCACAAGCATACTTACCTGGCGTAGGGGATACCGTGATCAACAAGGCGGTTCCCCCAGGGCGAGGCTCTTCCATTGCACTACGGTTGGGCTGACCCTTGCGATTATCCCTAATGCGGATAACTCGGGCGCGTAATTTTTGGTAGTCGGGACTGCGTACGCGCTGCTCCCGCTCTAATCTTTGAGAAATCTTCCTGGACTAAAAACTGTCGGACCCTTATATCTACGGTGTCGGTTAGTTTGAAGTTACTAACTAATGTACGTGTCTTCCATGACTTGACCCCTTAATAGTCCAATGGCGAATCTCATTCGACATCGATATTTTGATCACATCGCTCACTCCTTTCAAGAACGTCATAAATCAAAGATGGTCAATTTTCAGTTGTGCCTGCTTCCGGAAGGCCCAGAAAATGTACTGTATCCCAACAAAAGCGGCATATTTTTAACTTAATATTTACCCGCCACAGGGTAGAAACTGTTGTTTTTGCATTTTGAAGAAAAGGTATTGTTTAATTGTTTTTACAAAAATACTAAATATTTTTCAAATGGAGAAAAAACCTTCAGGTTTTACCTAAAAAATCTGTTGAACAGTAAAAAGTTCAATAAGTTGCTTGATATTTATTTTTAATACGTTGTATTATAATATTCATTCACAGTGAAGCGCCCTTGAGGTATTTTTTTACGAAAATGGCGCTATATAAGTTATCCAAATTTATTATTATTATTATTAAACATTAAAAACGCTCTCCTGAAAAATCAAGTTTTTTTATTTATGTCGTTCTTGAAAGGAGTGAGCGACATGTCAGATGTTATTTGACATTTATTCATTATTAAGTATTATTTATTTAAATACCAAGTTTACATTTTGGTTACTCGTATCTATTGCCACAATATGTAGCAGAGGAACGAAAGATTTTCCAATTGGAATGTAACTGTCTACCTACATTTTTTTTTTAATATCGGGGGACCGGAAAGGGTTAAGGGCGCTTGTCCACTACCCGAAATTTTACCGTCCGTCCGGCAGCCCGGTTTTGAAAAATGAAAGCGACTACGACAGTTTAGCGTGATCGAATTTACGCGCAACGCATTCACGCTCCGATCCAAAGAATGATGGACAAGCCAATAATCGTTTTAAAATGCTAACTGACGTGCCGGACGGTAAAATTCCGTGAAGCGCACGCCCTTAAGCCAGTGCTCCGCTACCGGTGTCCGCGGTCAAATTAATGTATTTGACATTTAATGATTATTCATCATATGTTTAATATACAATGACAAATTAATTTTGTCTATTTTTCGAAATGAAGTAAAGAATTATTATAACAAAATAATTGCCCAATTGTCTTAGATTATAAGAACATTTATATTTTTATTCATATAGATAACTTGATTATATATAAAAATTTTAATGTGTATTTTTTCTTATTAGTTTTTTATTATTATTATCAGTGGTCAAGTAATCAAGGACCCTAAACCGGAGATATTTTGATTATTCGATTAGCATAACAGCTGAGATGGAAATAAAAAAAACCTGTCGCCAAAAATCATTTCAAACCTGATATTCGTGATCCACAATGACTCAACTGAAATACGGACAGTTTTTTTTTAAATCTAACAAATCACTACATATCATTGTAACATTCTGTCCACCATTGTCTTAATTTCTCTCGGATTATCCCTGATAATTGGACCGCCCAGTTTCTCACGGTAAATCTAATTTTTAATCCTTCAGGACCTTCTCGCTTGACCTAGCTCTAGGATGCAGTAATTTTTGAAAACAAAAGTTTTCATATTATTTTTTGAAATCTTAACATAAGCCATCTTAACATAACCTAAGCCTTACCTGAAAATGTATTGAATTGATTTTTTCACAAGAACACATTTTTTTTTTTAAAAGGTTAAACTTTTATTCTGTTTTAACTACAGTTTCAATCGAAGTTTACGCTATACCTGTTTCAATAAAATTTAACGTAAAAATTAGCAAACACTAAGGGTTTACTATTTAATGACGCTTAGGACTGATCACATTGCCTTTGTGTAATTTACGATCAAAATAACTTTGCGTTAATACGATTCGGTGCCCTATATATATACCATAATGTGCGGATAAGGGTTAGAAGAACAAGAAGACGTTTAAAACAAAATAAATTATATTTGTATATGTTATAAATAACTTACATATACATAATATAACAATATATACATATGTATCTATACTATGCATTTGTATGCTATTTATTGTTTCAGCATTCACTTTGTGGTAAGACATTATTAAATTATAATTAAACACTTGTTTTTTTTACCACTTGAGGCATCTGTAGCTGCCAAAACTAGTCGAAAATAAATAATACTCAAGTAGCAAAAAACAAGTGTTTTAAATATAATGTATATATAACTGTTCGTTCATTGTAATGTAAAATCATGAAATATATCATTGAATATTTTGTAACTTTAATTTTATTTTAAATATTAATTTCCCAAACTTCATAAATTCACTAACAACATAATCGAAAAAACTATATACTCCAGCTCGTAATTTTTATTCTTTATATCAGAAATTCCGAGGATGATATTGTACATAGATGTGAAATCTAAACTAAAAATGCGCCAAATTACTTGAACTGTCTGTCGCAAGTAACATCGTAAATCATTTTGATATTCCGTTATCATTAATAATTAAACGATATTGTGTGAAATTTCATTAAATTAATCCTTTATTTATATTTTAAACTAGACTTACCCTATATATGCATCTCGTGTGGTTACTGCATAGCGAGCAATAATCTGTATATTGTGATCCAACCTGCCCCAGAATAAACACGGCAAGAACAAAACCTATCCCAATTTTTTGCATCGTGATGACCTGGCTATAAAATTTTGAATTTGAATAACCGCGCTGCACTATTTTTACTCTTTGCAAATTATGACGTTCCTGTCAAAACACGCGAAGGAAAGTAAAATCTACAGGGTTTTTCGCTCAACGTCCTCTCGCTAGGAGATCTCTGCTTGAATTAATACTACAGCGGAAGGTTGTTGGGCTTTTAAATAAAGATGAGGATATCTTTGTTGTTTGTGAGGTGTGTAAACATATCGTTGAGGATAGGATAATATACCGGTTAATGACAACGACCTCATCACGTTTACCCGAAAACATGTGGAATGTTTACGTAAATACTTTGACGGAGATCCTTAAAGAGAGCTTAGTTTATTGTATTTTATATAGGAAACTTCGCAAATTCATTTTTCAAACACGGGCGCCGTGGCGTGGTTAGGTAGGCGCTTAAATTTGCGAAAAGACGTCGCGGATTCGATTCTCGCCGATTGTAAAATAAATTTAAGAAATATTTATTTTCAATTGGTCTGGGTGTTGGCGATATATTTTTCGCATCTACCTTCCCTATCCTACCTGCAGACAAACCTCTAAAAAAAGATACTCTCTTCCTTTAAAAAAAAAAAAACAATGTTTAATGTACGAGTGTATACAATGGGGAAGGCAATTTCGTCATAGTAATCAGATATCCTTCCATTCCCTCTCCATTTCCTTTCCAATATGACAGTAATGTCTTTCAACTTCCTTCCTTAACAATCGTTATATGTATCCAAACAAACATATTCCGCTTCTTAATCCAAGAATCTGGAGTAGTGGACTGGTCACCGTGCCTACATATGAATAATGATCAATTTAACACCGCGTTGATCCGATCCGGTGCCCTATGCACTATCTGAGTTCAGATAGGAATAGGTCATTCAAAAGTAATGCCTCCTACTACAACAATTTGTATTCAACAATCGAAATCCATTTGGCTTTCAGTGCTGCCATACCCCAAACCAAAAAATCTAGATAACACAGTCTAGACATCTGTAAAGAATCAATAATCCAAAATCTGTACGAAATCTGTAAAACAAAAGTTTTAGAACCAATAAATTACGGTAGTTTATTGAAAAATAAACCTATTTAGAAAATAAATCACGCAGTACACTGCGTAAATTGCGGAATGTTGCCACGACAAGAGAAAATAGTACCCTACCCAATAAAAAAACGCACTCCAATACAATACGAATACTCACCGTATTATCAAATAATAATCATACTAGAATCTATACATGTTTTTCATTATTCTGTTTTTTTTCATTCTATTCCAAAAAATCTGTATAAAACTAGAGTAAAATCTGTCATCTGTAACGGCAGCCTAAAATTTGTATCGATACAGATAAATCCATTTATATGGCAACACTGTTGGCTTTAGCAAGAAAAGTTTTGGTCATAGATTATATGGACAGAATTTTATCACACAGAATTTTGGAATTGATGCAATTTGGAAATGCGCACCTATTGAATATGCACACCAATTGAATATGCGCACATTTGGAACATGCGACCATTTGGAACATGCTCGTATTTAGAAAATGCGCACATGGCGGGTTTTTACGGCACCTGCTGACTTAGATGACAAAAATGTTGAGAATTCAACATAAAAAAAGTAATGATATTATTATTGCATATTTTACTAAGTAAATAAACGCTAAGTCAATATTTTGATGTATTACCATTATAGTGAATTACTGTGACGCAGGATAAAATAAATAAATGAGAATTGAACTTTTTCATATTCCAGTTTTATTAGCTCTGAGTGTGATGTTCAATGTTTTATCGATGGTTAAGTGATTAAGAAGAGAGTCGATTCATTTTCAGATTCGAAGTGCTTTTGCCTTGAATTCTCGCTCATGTGAAATATATCGCTCACTCCTTTCAACAACATCATATATCAAAAATCGATAATTTTCAGTTGTGCATGTTTTCGGAATGCCCAGAAAATGTACTATATCCCAGCAAAAGCGGCATATCTTTAACATAATAAGTATATACACGCTACAGGGCAGAAAGTGTTGTTTTTGCATTTCGAAAAAAAGTTATTTTTTAATAAAATAAATATTTTTTAAATGAAGAAAAACATTCAGGTTTTACCTAAAAAGATATGTTGCACAGTAAAAAGTTCAAAAAGTGGCTTGATATTTATTTTTAATACATTTTATTACATTTTTAAACTTTAAACGATCTCCCGAAAATCAAGCATTTTTTTTATATATGACGTTATTGAAAGGAGTGAGCGATATCATGAAATCATATATCATTAAAAAAAACCACCTCATACAGGAACATACAATAAAAATACTAAAAAAATACCTCCAAGAAGCTAGAATAAGGAGTCGCTGAAATTTTAAGTAATCACAAATAATTTGGGGTGAGGATATTATACGATGATCCGTGAATACCTCGCTTTTTGGTAGTGAAAAGAGATCGATGTATGAGGAGATGCATGAACGTGGAAGAGGCGAAGAACGTTTGCAAAGACAGAGTGGTGTAGCGTTCTATTCTCTGTGCCTACCCCTGCTGGGAAGCGGCGTGATGGTTAGTTAGTTAGTTTTAAAAGAGATGGATTGCATTTGTGTAAGGGCTTTTATAGCCTAACTATTTTTAGCCTAACTTTTTATCGCTAACTCACTGTTGCCAACTTGACAGCTTGACAGGTCCGCCGTCCGTTTATGGACCTACCCGAGTCACCACAAATTCAATAAAACGTCAATACTTTGTGTATTTATTAACGAATACTAGTACATATCGTCTATTATTCTTAACAATTCATTTTTTATTAGAACGCTAAATACTAAAAAAAACTATACCTACATACATATATTTGTCATGCTTCTTAAATATGTAATTTTCCGTTAATTTTCGCTATTTTTAGTTTAGAATTCCCGCGTGTTTTCTAGAAATGTGACATTTCTCTTCGATTACCCGATTGGGATGATATTCGTCACTTTTTCTCGGCTTATATTTACTTCCATCTTAAGTTTTTTTTTATATAAAATTGTCAAATATCATATATTACGATCTAGTAGGTACTCAATACGTAATCTAACTTGTGTACTGATTAGCATCATTGGCTTAAAATGATCGGAAATTGAACTAAATAATGACCTGTTTTAAAGAAGTCGTTTTTTCATTCGTAAAATGTAAATACAAAGTAGTATTTTTTTGTAAAACTGACGTTTCTGGAATGAACGCACCATAGAGAAAGTGCAAAGTTTTTCTAAAATTCTTTCTTAGTGTCGTTGGAAATTTCGTTGAATAAAAAAAATCAGTTTGCGTGTGTGTGTGTGTAACACGTGGTTACAGAGCGATGATAATTTACAAAAAAAAAGATTTTAAATAGATGAGGGTAGTTCACACAGAAGGTGATCTAATTCATCTGTTTTTTTTTTATGGACTTTTCGTACTGTATCGCTGAATATATATGGGGATTATTTAGACAGATCTTACGTCACGAGTGTTTTTGCCTAGAATTTTCACTCATGAATTACATGAAATTATAGTAACTTTAAACATAAAGAGTAAATCCACTCACAAGTATGCATAGGCTATGAAACATATAAAGTTGAAGCCTGAGTAGGGACATGATAAGCGGTGTTGCATAAGCCGTAGCTAGATTTTAGAGTCACTTAAACGTTAGGTAATTAAAAAAAAGATCTTTACGTCCTCTAACACCCTGCTTTTGTTGAACCTCGATCGATAAAACACCCTGTATATGTCTTAACAAAACGAAACATAAAAAAAAGCTTTGAAAACACTTAAAATAAATCATATAATATTCTTGAACTTGAAGCCGGATTTGATGTATTGTGCTGTAACGTGTTAATCACTATTGTATAGGTCAGATGTTTCCAAACTTTTTGGCCACATACGCGCTTATAAGATATTATTTATTTCAATCGTCACTTTTTGAAAATCGCTTGAAAAAAAAATTGCCTCAAAAATAGTTGTTTTCTCAAATTTTCACTTATTTTTCCGAAATCCCCCGGCGGCTTTTATTTTACGAAAACCTCGCTTAAATATGTCTCACATAAAATCATATAAAATAAAATTGCCCTTCAAAGGGCTATAAGCTGTTGATCAGCCCCCAAGCGACATTAATTGCCTAGTGAGGGGATAAATGAATATTAAAAAATCACTGATTCAGGTTTTTTTTACTTCAAATTGACATTTTACTAACCAAAATGGACGCCTACAAATCAAATTGAACGTTTTATATAACGAATTGGGTGTTTTATTGAATTTTATTTAAAAAAAAATACATATATTCTTATTAGTACTTATACGGTCAGTGTATAAGTACCTATCTACATATTTTATTCTCAAAACTAGCAAGTTGGCAAGCCTGCGCGGCTCGCTGTCATAGTCTGTGCGCGCGATGTGTACTCAAGTTTTCAGACAAGATTTCCAATACTACTTTGAATCATGATTACTGCTTGAAATATATTTTTAGAAAATTCTTACATTTTTATAAAATACAATACAAGGTCCAATTTGTTTTTTAAAACGACCAATTTGATTTTTTAAGGCTTTTAATTTGGTTACTAAAATGTCCAATTTGAAGGGGAAAACTTGTATAGAAGTAGTATCTACTTATGATTGCTATGACTCCCCTCTTAAAGATACTCCGAAGCTCGTTTTAAATTTACCAATATACAAATATTATATGAATATTTAATTTTGCTAACCTAAATGCAAGAGAACATGAAAAATAATCTGTTTTTTTTTTCATGTCATTTGACGTAATTAATATTACTAGAAAAACTTGGACAAAAATAATTAGAACCTTTTTTGAAATTCAGAAAATCAATTATCGTAAACCTAATGTCACCAGACAAATATTTTCACTCCACCAACTTTGGCAGTAAAAACAAATTAAAATAAATATTTTAGTCATCTAATGATTGCAACAAGGTTATATTTCGCTCACTCCTTTCAACAGCGTCATAAATCAAAAATCGTCATTTTCAGTTGTGCATTTTTATCGGAATGCCCAAAAAATGTACTATATCTCAAAAAAAGCGGCATATTTTTAACTTAATATTTACCCGCTACAGGGCATAAAGTGTCGTTTTTGAATTTTGAAGAAAAGGTATTGTTTGATTATTTTTTTAAACGTACTAAATATTTTTGAAATGGAGAAAAAACCTTCTGGTTTTACCTAAAAAGATATGTTGCACAGTAAAAAGTTTAATAAGTGGCTTGATATTTATTTTTAATACATTTCATTCTATTTTTAAACTTAAAAAACGATCTCCTGAAAAATCAAGTTTTTTGATTTATGACGTTCTTGAAAGGAGTGAGTGATTTGTGATAGAACGTTTTGCATTGTATTTTTTTTTAATAATTTTGAAAAATCTGAAGGTAATAATGTTCTATCTGAACTTTTTTTACTCAAAAATTATTTATTATTCCAATTTTTTTAAACGAAAGTTGAACTAAATTTGCTTTTCGGTTTGATTTAATCATATTATTGAAACAATAAATAAGTATTTATTTAGAAGATTAGAGAAAACATTATCTAAATTTTCAACCTTTCATATCTCAAAATAATAAGGAATCCACATAGAACCGTGTTTCCCCAACGCGACGATATTGCTAATAAGCTTCGCTTGTACTGTATACGGTGTATTGGTGTGGCGTCCTATTCTCTCTGCCTACCCCTGCGGGAAGCGGTGTGATTATTAGTTAGTTGATTTATTACGCCTTGATCTTACAGTAGGTGGTTCTGTAAATATTTTTTTAATGCTTTTCTATAAAAATACGAGGAAAAAATGTTTGTAAATAAATTCAAAATATTTTTGTTTACTTAGGGAGCAAATAGTGAGAAATTTCTTATTATTGGCTAATGCACTACACTTTTTTTATGATAAGTCAATGATAACATGTTGAGGGTGATGAATCACCGGTGGTTCAGCACGAGGTATATCAAGAATTCAAAATGGATCTTTATCAGACGGGAGGAATATCTAATTTAACATACTCAACCTATAAAGGATTGTATTAGAGTCGTGAAGTGTTTATAATAATAATAATAATACAACCCATATCCGCACCCCAATGGTGCATAGGGCACTGCTTCATATGAACACAGTGTTATCTTGATCGTTTACACACGAAGGAAAGGTGATCAGCCCTCCGCTTCAGGTACCAGTCCAGGGTAATATTGAATAAATATTACAGTGAAAAAATCACTTATATTTATTTGACCCCCCTGGGAATCGAACCCGGGACCTCCAGAACGGTAGCCGAGCGTGCTGACCATTACACTACAGAGGCGGACAAATTTATAATAGTTAATATAATAGTTAATAGTTTATAATAGCCGATATAATTAATATTTTCATTCATCATTTTCTTTTGGAAAATTAGCCTTCGAAAAAACGTTATTTTCGTAAGTTGGCAATGAATGACGTCACAGAAACGATGGAGTTATTTTAATATTGGTAACATTGCTAAATTATCGGCGGCTCTATTTGTTGATGTCTATGGTCTTTAGTTTTGGTGTACCGCGATTTTTCCTTACGATCAAAAGTGAGGGAGTCACTTCAAAAAGGTTCAGAACCACTGCTGTAGGGCAAAGGACGAGTCCTCTGACCAGTGAGCGATTCTCAAAGCCTTCAATCAATGTAAACCCTTTCGGACATATTTTTTTAACTAAGTAAAAAAAAACTCACGATATAATTTATGTAGATATGTAATTACATATATTGACGCAGTAGAAAAACATGTTTAATTCTTAGGTATTTATTTTTATGAATTTTAATAGGGCCTCATATGAGTCTTATTTGTATTTATTATTCTTCTTCTTTATCTAGGACTGTGTCCTGTTATCCTCGGAATCAACTCCTGGGAGGTGGAAGACCAGCTGTCTCTCCATCGTTTAGGTGGTCTTCCTGGGGGCCTGTTAGCTCTTATGCTGCTGTCTGCTGCTATCCCCACCACGCGATCCGAACTTGCGCTTCCTACATGATTTCTCCAGAATCGACTTCTTACTCTTCCCCATCGCACAACATCTTCGACATCGCAGATTCTTCTCATTTCAGAGTTTCACACTCTTATTTGTATTTGAGAGACCATAATATGGATTTTTGCTGTCGGAGCTGAGGACTGAACGCATGATGTCATTTTTACATTATAGGCGAGCTTTCATTAGTAATTGTTTTATTTTTATTTTTAAAATATATAAAACGCCATACGTTGATGGTAAAAATATGTACATAAATTAATTCATTTAGTCACACTCATATAAAAGATAAAATAATACTCCTAAGGCACGTCGTTCTAACATCGAGCATTGTGACAAAAAAATCCCAACCCAAGATACCGTTGAAATTCTGCTAAAATTTCTCGTAATATAAACGTAATATATTTTATTTATAGATTTGGCGTTTAATTTTTGAATTTTATTAAGCAGAGATATTTTTTAATTGATGCAAGATTCTTTACGAATTATTTCACATACTAGAAGACGCCTGAAAACATGATAATTTTTTGAAGCTTGTAATTCTTTATCTATGCTGAGATGTCAAATATAAAATAACTCCTTAGTGGAGAAGGATTTTTGAACAAGGATTTGGACACATCCAAAATGTTGTATATCTAAATTATTATTCTGAATTTGTTTGAATCCTCCAGGGCAGCGGTCGGGGAACCGGGTTAAATTACCCCAAATGGGGTAAAAATGAATTTTTCAGGGTAATAAGGATTTTTTTCTAGTTTAAATATTTCACAAACGTGTTTGTATTTTTACAAATTTAAACAATTCAGAAATCATATATTATTTCGAGAAATAAAAATACTTTGTGTTCTGATCCACTCACATTTTTATTAACCAACTAGTTTCGGCAACAACCTGTTGCCCTCTTCAGGGTTTCATTTATTACTGAAACTTTATACTTTATACATTTATTATAAACCCTGAAGAGGCCAACAGGTTGTTGCCGAAACTAGTTGGTTAATAAAAATGTGAGTGGATCAGAAGACAAAGTATTTTTATTTCTCGAAATAATATATCAATATGATCCACAAAGTTAATGCTTTCAATATTCAAAACATAATTCAGAAATCGATTAAACGCTGAAGACTATTTAAATTGCTCTTACATCTAAAAGTAACAATTTTTAAGTAATTATATCAAACATGAAACAACAACATTTCTCCAAAAACTGAAAAGGAAACCTGAAAACCTGAATTTTCGTTTGATACAATTTGAGAATATATTTTGTTTATTACATACTTACTATTTTAATGTATTTTTTTTATATTTCGTATAAATTAATTCAATAAAAAGTTTTATTTTAAATATACATTGATTGTCTTCTTCTCAAAATGGGGGGAGAGGGTAATATCGACTTACGCAATAATATTTTGGGGTAATGGTTAAAAAGTTCTCCGACCGCTGTTCCAGGGTAAAGCTTTTTTAAAGTTCGATATAAGGGACCCGTACCACGGTCAAATTTATGACGTATTTTGAATAATTGACAATAGATGAAGGTATAATATTGTTGTTTTTACGATTCCCATATGAATAGTTCCCATATTATAAGCATGTAGAAGCTTATTATATTATTTTATATTGCCTTATTAATAATTTAAAACTTCCAACCGAAGAACGCATCAAACGCGCATTAAAATTTACATAAAAATATAAATAATAATTAAATTAATTCTATGTGAAAGATGTTCACATCCAATAACGAAAATTAAGCAGTAATAATAATTCTTCTTCTAACCCTTATCCGCACCCAATGGCATAGGGCACTGCATGTTGTTGTCGCAGTGTTATCTTGATCGTTACTTACATGAAGGCAAGGTGATCATTAAATAAGCATTAGAGTGTAATAATAATTATAAAACTATTATTTTTTGACATCTCATCAAAGTGATAACTTAAACTAGCCATTGACGGTCGTAAGCCCCGTAAATGCCCAGACTTCGATATTCTTCTTCGTCTATGTTGAGATGTCAAAAAATATAATTATTATTTGGTATTTTATTGCATAATATGATTTTTTAAACTGAATTTTGTCAACAATTTACATTAAAATTCAGTCACTTTGAAGTTTTCCCTTCAACTGGTAGTTTTACGACAGCTTTACGACAGTTATATGTTAGGTGTGCCTGAGATATCGCTCACTCCTTTCAAGAACGTCATAAATCAAAAAACTTGATTTTTCAGGAGAACGTTTTTAAAGTTTAAAAATATAATACAATGAATTAAAAATAAATATCAAGCCATTTATTGAACTTTTTACTGTGCAACATATATTTTTCGGTAAAACCTGAAGGTTTTTTCTCCATTCGAAAAATATTTAGTATATTAAAAAAAAAAACAATTAAACGATACCTTTTCTTCAAAATGCAAAAACAATACTTTCTGCCGTGCAGCGGGTAAATATTAAGTTTAAAATATGCCGCTTTTGCTGGGATAAAGTACATTTTATGGGCAATTCGAAGACATGCATAACTGAAAATTTACGATTTTTGATTTATGACGTTCTTGAAAGGAGTGAGCGATATGTGTGACTTGATAATACGACGTACGCAATGCTATTTAAACATGTATAGGAACACATCATTGGCAGCGGGTCATAAGGTCACCGCTCACTGTATATATGATTCACACACTCGCAGCATTGTTGTATGGAAGCGGCACTTCCGCGATCACCTACCACTCGTATCACGGAGATACTTATGGAAATCTCAAGATTTTATAATGATATTATGCTCCTTAATTCATGCCTATTTCACATAACGCTCACTCCTTTCAAGAACGTCATAAATCAAAAATCGTCAATTTTCAGTTGTGCATGTTTTTGGAATGCCCAGAAAATGTACTATATCCCAGCAAAAGCGGCATATTTTTAACTTAATGTTTACCCGCTACAATTCAGAAAATGTTGTTTTTGCATTTTGAAGAGAAGTTTTTTAAATAAACTAAATATTTTTCAAATGGAGCAAAAATCTTGAGGTTTTACCTCAAAAGATCTGTTGCATAGTAAAAAGTTCAATAAGTGGCTTGATATTTATTTTTAATACAATGTGTTATATTTTTAAACTTTAAAAACATTCTCCTGAAAATTCAAGTTTTTTGATTTATGACGTTCTTGAAAGGAGTGAGCGATACATAACTCCTCTTTTTTGGCTTTATAGATTTCGTATAGCAAATAGAAACGTGAGAGTATGTTTTTTTTATTTACTAATCCAGGCAGGAGTGGGCTGCCAATTTTTTAACAAGGGGCTCGCGGGTGGGGGAGGTGTTTAAACCTTTCCGGTCCCCCAAAATTAAAATAAAATCTAGGTAGACAGTTACATTCTAATTGGAAACACTTTCCTCTGCTCCACATACTGTTGTAATAGATACGAGTGACAAAAATGTAAGCTTGGAATTTAAATAAATAATACTAATGATGAAAAAATGTCGTATAACATCCGACATGGGACCTAAGAGCAAAAAATCGATGTCGAATGAGATTCGACATTGGACCAGTAAGGGTTAATGTTTTTTTACCTATCCAAAGTACATAAGAATTAAAGATTTTTTTTTTTAAATACTTAATATGCACATCAAATGCCAAATTTAGATGACTTTTTATTGGTAGAAATTTCTTTAATTCAACAAATGAAAAAAAAAACGGATAGGTCTCTTTTATAGCGGACCCCCTAGTAAATATATTTCTCGAGAAATTTCAAAAAGCAACAAATTTTCTTCTTCTTCTTCTTCTTCTTCTTATTCTTCTTATTCTTCTTCTTCTTTTAGCACTAGGTCCTGTCATTCTCGGGTCGGTCCTGGGAGGTGGAAGACCAGCTATCCTTCCATCGTTTAGGTGGTCTTCCTGGGGGTCTGATCCCGCTTATGCTGCTGTCCGCTGCCACCCTCACCACTCGATCCGAACTCGCTCTTCTCACATGATCTCTCCAGATACGTATTCTTTCTCTTCCCCATCACACAACATCTTCAATATCGCAGATTTTTCTTATATCTGAGTTTCTTACTCTGTCGCGAAGTGTTAGGCCTGCAATGGGTCGTAGAGTCTTTATTTCGGATGTCCTAAGAAGGCTTTTTATGTTTCATAATACATTCAAACCATCCACTGAAATTGCATTTATGTGCTGATTTGATCAGTACATAAATCCAGTAACCTCTATTTTTTTTAAATTATTTATACTGCCAAATAAATTATTAAAAAACTAGGGGTAAAATAACTGTGAACAGACTGTAAAGTTGAAAATTGGTTAAAGTTAGATAACGTAGCAGGGATGTGAAAAAAAAAACATGATAAAACATGATAATATTCAATACATTAACATTTTTCCTTAAATGTCGAATGAACTACTCTAAGAATATGCGATTATGTAAAAAATAAATTAATTAAAAATAAATTTGGTATCCTCGTATCCTCCAATCACTAAATAAAACATTTTATTCTTTTTCTGTAACTCGTGAGAAATAATATCTGCGTATATTTTACAATCTAATAAAAGTAAATGATTTATTTTTACGTGAGACGTCCTCTCATAGTCGCTTGTTCGTGGGATTGATAAGGATATGCTATTATATAATAATCGTATTTTAAGGATCTATTTAAATGTCGTATAGAATACTATATTCCATAACAGAAGGCCATTCTAGCTAAGACCTATGGCACCTTAGAATGTCAATGTGAAACTTTAAAAGAACTATAATTCAATAATTAAAATGTAACTTTGTTTTAAAATCACTATAAATATAATATTTTATTATAACTTAATTATAATGTCTACCGGTTTCGAAGCTAACCGCTTCTTTATCAAGACTGATTAATACTAATATCTTGGTAAAGAAGACGTTAGCTTCAAAACCGGTAGACATTATAATTAGGTTATAATAAAATATCTATAGTGATTTTAAAACAAAGTTGTGTTTTAATTATAAAATGGAAAATCACAAAGTTAGTGCTAATATAAACTATATACTTAAAAGAACTCTTTAGTTCATCCAGTACATATAATAAACACTAGTGTTTATTATATTACATAAATACTTAAAAACTAAATAGAAATATTAAGAAAAAGAAAAGGAGTTAAAGAGTGTACTCTCAAATACAGTGGAACCTCTCATAACGATCATAATTCATTCCAAAATCTTACTCGTTAAGCAAAACAGTCGTTAAGCGAAACATTATTTTTCAAACATTTTGAGTGTTTCCAAATGCTTGTTCACAAATCTGGATTATCTCCAATTACAGGAGTTATTTTTCATATTATTTTTTTTTACATCTCATCAAAGATGAAGAAGAATATATAGAACTTCTAAGAATTTGAACGTTACACGTGTGTAAAGTGATCACTTAAACCAGCCTATGAAGGTCATCAGCCCCGTAAATGCCCAGACTTCTATATACTTCTTCATCTTTGATGAGATGTCAAAAAATAATATGAAAATAACTCCTGTAATTGGAGATAATCCAGTATTTGGACACACTAAAAAAGTTGCGAAGTATTTTTATTTCTCAAATTAATATATCGCTCACTCCTTTCAAGAACGTCATAAATCAAAAATAGTCAATTTTCAGTTGTACATGTTTTTGGAATGCCCAGAAAATGTGCTATATCCCAGCAAAAGAGGCATATTTTCAACTTAATATTTACCCGCTACAGGGCAAAAAGTGTTGTTTTTGCATTTTGAAGAAAAAGATATTGCTTAATTATTTTTATAAATATACTAAATATTTTTAAAATGGAGAAAAAACCTTCAAGTTTTACCTAAAAAGATCCTTTGCACGGTAAAAAGTTCAAGAAGTGGCTTGATATTTATTTTTAATATACTGTGTTATATTTTTGAACTTTAAATGGTTCTCCTGAAAAATCAAGTTTTTTGATTTATGACATTCTTGAAAGGAGTGAGCGATATCACAATGATCCACAAAGTTAATGCTTTCAATATTCAACCAAATAATATGTTGTGGGCAAACAACACCACCTTAACAGGAACTGGTTGTATGTATAAGATAAGTTTAGCCACTAACCACACCTATCCATCTACGTAACATCTACAAATAGTAATAGTCATTGGTATTACAGTCAAATATTAGCGAAAGAAACGCGTCAGGAACTCCTATTTGATCTATGTAGGTACTGATGGTTCTAGTTTATTTGACATATCGCTCACTCCTTTCAAGAACGTCATAAATCAAAAATCGTCAATTTTGAGTTGTGCATGTTTTCGGAATGCCCAGAAAATGTACTATATCCCAGGAAAAGAGTCATATTTTTAACTTTATATTTACTCGCTACAGGGCAGAAAATGAAATTTTTGCATTTTGAAGAAAAGGCATTGTTTAATTATTATTTTAAATATACAAAATATTTTTCAAATGGAGGAAAACCTATAAAGGTTTAAGTTAAAAGATCTGTTGCACAGTAAAAAGTTCAATAAGTGGCTTGATATTTACTTTTAGTACATTGTGTTATATTTTTAAACTTTAAAAACGTTCTCCTGAAAAATCAAGTTTTTTGATTTATGACGTTCTTGAAAGGAGTGAGTGATATATAAAACTTCGGATTTTTATGTGACATTTAACGTCCGTGCGTTGATGAAAAACACGAATTAACCGAAAAGTGCGTGGAATAAAACCATGTTTTGCTATGTACAACATTTTGAGTGTGTCCAAATACTTGGTGGCTTGACTCTGGCCAATGTCTGTACCCGACGGATTCTTCAATTCTTTGAACACGTTGCGCGTGGCAACGAGGATAGCCTGGAACGACTAGTTGTGATCGGTATCCTGGAGGGGAAGAGAGGGAGAGGAAGATCCCACACGATGGACCGATCAAGTTAAGGCAGCAGCAGGCACCTCGGTGGCTGGAGCGCTACGTGCAGCGCAGTCAAGGGATAACTGGAGAAGAGCCATTGCTTCCACAAGGGTCACAACCCTCAGTAATGAGGAATAAGATGAAGAAGAAAAAATTGTTCACAAATCTGGATTATCTCAAATTGGGAGTTATTTTTTTACATTTTTTTGACATCTCAACATAGATGAAGAAGAATATAAAGTTTGTGCATTTACAGGGCTCATCCCACCATAGATATAGATGTCTCTAGTGAAGTCTAGTTGAAGTCAAGCACTCTATTTCGAGTTATAAATATATTAAGAAATATATGTTAGAAATATATGTTAGAAATATATCTAGAATTCCCAAGGATTTTAAAAGTGTGGTTGTCAGTCATGGGTATGAATGTTACACGCGTGTAAAGTGATAACTTAAACCAGCCTATCACGGTCGTAAGCCCTGTAAATGCCCAGACTTTTATATTCTTTTTCATCTTTGTTGAGATTGTGTATCATTATCATCATCATCATCCTATTATTATTAATATTATTAAAGTCTTTATAAGCGCTATTAAGGTAGTATTTAACGAAAATGTCGCTTTACAAATTATTCCATCAAAAAAAATCATTTAAAAAATAACTTCTAATTGGAGATAATCCAGAATTGTGAACAGGTATTTGGACACACTCAAAATGTTGTAAATTTTTTTATAACTTGTTTTCATACAGTCATTATTTTTTAATACCGTATCAAGAATTGAATCTTCTACTAACTGCGCCTCGGTTACATCGTCTATATGAAATAATACACACTGTTAAATAATATTAAATATATATATATATATATATATATATATATATATATATATATATATATATATATATATATATATATATATATATATATATATATATATATATATATATATATATATATATATATATATATATATATATATATATATATATATATATATATATATATATATATATATATATATATATATATATATATATATATATATATATATATATATATATATATATATATATATATATATATATATATATATATATATATATATATATATATATATATATATATATATATATATATATATATATATATATATATATATATATATATATATATATATATATATATATATTAGCACTTATATTTATTATAAACTGCTCACGACCTGTTTGCGTGTGTTGTCTGTTATTTATTATACCCGGCACAATAGAACAAGAATAATTTTCCTTCCTTCAAATCAGCAAGTCTTTTGTTTTGCATCTTCAACTGTTTTTGTATTATTTCAAGAGTAACATAAATCAAGTCACGATTTGAGAATTATCCGTTGTTCGTTTTTTTTTATAAAATTCTTTGGGCCTATAAATAAGAAGGTGTGATGTTAGATTGAGGTAATGTCTATTTTGAAATATACGCATTTATCAAACCACATCGCTCACTCCTTTCAACAACGTCACATATCAAAAATCGTAAATTTTTAGTTGTGCATGTTTTTGGAATGCCCAGAAAATGTACTGTATCCCAGTAAAAGCGGAATATTTTAAACTTAATATTTACCCGCTACAGGAATGAAAGTGTTGTTTTTGCATTTTAAAGAAAAGGTATTGTTTAATTATTTCTTTAAATTTACTAAATACTTTTCAAATGAAGAAAAAATATTCTGGTTTTACCTAAAAAGATATATTGCGCAGTAAAAAAGTTCAATAACTGGCTTGATATTTATTTTTAATACATTTTATTATATTTTTGAACTTTAAAAACGATCTCCTGAAAAATCAAGTTTTTTTATATACTTATGACGTTGTTGAAAAAAGTGAACGACAGGTCCATTCCGGCAAAAGGATCTAAATTACATACTGACATTTCTTCGTGGAACCGCATTTTATATAATACAATAAACATATTTTTTTCCATATATCGTAGTCGTGCAGGAGAAAGCGACCAACTAACAAAACGTAAAATTTACAACATTTTGAGTGTGTCCAAATGCTTGTTAACAAATCTGGATTATCTCCATTATAGGAGCTATTTTTCATATTATTTTTGACATCTCATTAAAGATAAAGAAGAGTTTTTGCTCAATAAAAATCTTCTTTTCATTTCACCTATAGATACTCGTATCTCTAGTGAAGTTCTAGTGATTCAAGAACAAGGTTTATAAATTGGTTCATATATATAGAACTTTCAAAATTTTTACTAGTGTGGTTGTCAATAATGGGTAGAATTGGTGAATGTTACACATGTGTAAAGTGATCACTTAAACCAACCGTAAGCCCCATAAATGCCCAAACTTCCGTTTACCGTTACCTAAGACAGCGTCGGCATAGGTTATTTCCCGTTCCTATATACAGCACCAACCTACCGATGGTTATGCCTGTAGGAAGAGCTACCGCTATGTTGAACAATACCACATTGGATATTGATCTGTTCCATGTGTCCGAAGGAGTTTTCCGAAGCGACAGTTTAGCGTGATCGAATTTACGCGCAACGTGTTCACGCACCGATCAAGAGCACCGATCTGAAGAAAAATGGACAAAAGCACAAGCCAATCCAAGCCAATCATCCGTTTTATATGCTAACTGACGTGCCGGACGGTAAAATTCTATGTAGTGCACAAACGCCACAAGTCTTCTTGCTTATTTTTTTAATGTATAAGCCTTGAATATATTGTTTGTAATGTACATATTATTTTTTTTATAAATTTAAATTGAATTGAATTATTCTTCATCTATGTTGAGATGTCAAAAAATAATATAAAAAGTATGTTTTAACACATAGTGAGTTATGGCCGTGCGCTTCAAGTGTTCGGTAAAGTAGCGCGATACAATCGCGATCAGCTCATCATGTCACGATTTGCGTATATTTCAAATTAATAATCATGTTTTATTGTTCAATCAACTTGTGGACTATCACATTTCAAAATTGATAAACGGATTTCGCTGTCGGCGTGGGAAGTGCGTCTGTAGAGGAAAAAAATTGAGTTATTGTACTTAGAGACTATGCAAAAACCAGTCAATCACGAGGATATGGCAAATGGTTTTCTCAAGAGGCGTTCTCAAAGTATTGTAAAAAGGATGAATATTGTATTTTTAAATTCAACATTTCGTTCACTCCTTACAACAACGTCATATATAAAAAAAAAATGATTTTTCAGGAGATCGTTTAAAAAGTTTAAGAATATAATCAAATGTATTAAAAATAAATATCAAGCCACTCATTGAACTTTTTACTGTGCAACAGATCTTTTTAAGTAAAACCTGAAGTTTTCTTCTCCATTAGAAAAATATTAAGTACAATTAAACAATACCTTTTATTCAAAATGTAAAAACAACACTGTCTGCCCTGTAGCGGGTAAATATTAAGTCAAAAATATGCCGCTTTTGCTGGGATACTTATATGTAGTACATTTTCTGGACATTCCGAAAAAATGCACAACTGAAAATTTACGATTTTTGATATTTGATGTTGCTAAAAGGAGTGAGCGATTTATTCCTAGTCAAAAAGATCATTCGTATTTCTTGTTTTACATATTTTCCGTGATGTTTCTTCATTTTTTTACTCTTCGCCTTGTTTTTCCATCTACTTTTTACAATACTTTGAAATTATTACAATTAGCATCATACCATAGTTTTACATACTATATATTGACATGTTGACATCTCAACATACATGAAAAAGAATATAAACATCCATTAAGACCTAGTATTCGTTAAGTCGCAACTTAATTTTCGCTAAATCCAGGTAACATTTTACGTAATTGTTTTTTTTTCTTAAAATATCGTTTTTGCATTGAAAAAATAAGTTTTTCTTCGAAATAATTATATGGTTTTTAAAAAAAAGATTTACTAAAAGGTAAGGAGTAAAAAATAATAAAAAAATATTTCTTCTATATATTCTAAAAAACAAAAAATATATCTATTATATTCCTTTAAAAAATCGGACATGAACAGACAGACCTCTCCGGTGATCTCCGGTGAAATGAATTCTGTGTTTGCGAATATCAAAATTCATGTACAATTTAATTCGGTTTAAAAACACGTACCCAAAAAACACAAAAAAAAAAAAAAAAATTATATTCTCGTACACACGCTCGGCGGGTTAAATATTTCCCTTAATTATTTATTATTCAATTCAAAAATTAATTAAATTTAAGGACTTCTGATGGCAGGCAACCATGTTTTATAGGTGTTATAAATCTTAGCGTATTTTTATAAATTGAACGAGCATTTTAAAGTTCTTTGACCATTTTACGAGCTTAAAGGGATCCTGTAATGCCTTCTATATTTTTTCATACTGTATAAATGACAATTTTGTCAAACAATTTGATTTTTGCTGTAAAATATGTTTTTGAATGTCTACCAGATTTAGCGTGTGTCCATAATATAAATACACAGAAATAAAGCCACAGATAACATGTTTTCACGTTCTCTATGTTGCACGCCACGTGCACAGAGAATTAATTAAGGTAGGCAGTAGAAATAGGTAGTAAGATAAGCTAGGTTCTACTTAGTAAGATAGGGTGGGTACTGTTTGCGTTTTTATATGTCACGCGGATACGTTAGGATAGGCACTGCTATTCTGCCTAGAATAAATAATAATAATAAATTTGGATAACTTATATATGTAGCTCCTTTTACGTAAAATAATACCTCGAGAGCGCCATAAGGAACCTTTTTACTCATTTAAAATGCAGGTAGATATGGTGCGAGTAAAAAAGTATTGATATTTCGTTAATTATTTCAAAATTTTATCATACTGCGTGATGCATTGTTTTTAAGAACGGTTTTTCAGAAATTTGTTTTAATAGATATGCGTATCTCTTTGTTTAAATAAATATTCACACAAATCCCCTCATCGATGTTTCCCATCAACTGAACCCAGCAGCTTATATACATTAACAGTATCTCATTAACAGAACGGGTATGCAACCACGAGTGCCGTAGACATTTCTGATATTCTAATTTTCTCAGCCAAATGTATAATAATTGTTATTTAAACAACATTAAAGATATAATTTTCAAATCTCCAATACAACCTTAAACATGTTTTTAAACTGTACAATTTACTTTGATAAGTATAATAATAAATTGACGGGAAAGGGTCGACATTGTTTTCATTACCTAGGAGGCACTGACTGTATGTAGTCATTTTCCGAACAATGGCCGCCATTTTGTTTACAACTGTCAATTAAAACTCCGAAAAGGTTTTATGTTTTGTAACGCGATTTATCTACATTTTAATTATCTTAAAGAATTTAAGGCTTGACCGAAAATATGTAGTTTGTTTTGTCATTACCAACTACGCATTTCCACAACTTTATTGTATTTGAGATGTCATGCGTATTACGCTTCTTGATGAGAATTTTAACCCCCTCATCCCGTATTACGCTTCTTGATGAGAATTTTAACCCCCTCATCCTGACTAACACTTTTATTAAAAATTAACTTATAGGTATGAAATCACGATTTAAAATAAGTTAAAATAATAATAGATTAAATAATAAATTCACAATTCATGAACAGTCATGACAAGGAATATCTAGGTACTAGGGAAACCTATTAAACATTCGAATACATAAAAAAAAACGGAAATGTAGAAATCACTCAGACCTTTTTACATGTCGCTCACTCCTTTCAACAACGTCATATATCAAAAAACTTGATTTTTCAGGAGTTCGTTTTTAAAGTTTAAGAATATAATAAAATGTATTAAATATAAATATCAAGCCACTTATTGAAGTTTTTACTGCGCAGCAAATCTTTTTAGGTAAAACCTGAAGATTTTTTCTTCATTTGAAAAATATTTAGTATGTATATTTAAAAAAAATAACAAACAATACCTTTTCTCCAAAATGCAAAAACAACACTTTCTGCCCTGTAGCGGGTAAATATTATGTTAAAGATATGCCACTTTTGCTGGGACATAGTATATTTTCTGGGCATTCCGAAAACATGCACAACTGAAAATAGACGATTTTTTAAATATATGACGTTGTTGAAAGGAGTGAGCGAGATAGGCAATCGAAAGAAAATACAAAAGACGTTCAAATACAGTTTTACGAAGAGCAAAAATCTACTTTTAATTTCTACTTTTTTTATTGTTTACTTGTTTTTCTACCTATTTTATTTTAATTTTTCAATACTCTTCGTCAACTGTCATTGTTCGATCATTTTCCATATTTTCAGTAAAGTTATCTGTATATCGTGTGTAGATTAGAATAATTTAATAGAGTTAACTATATTTTCTCATCTAATATTGGTATCGAAAAAAGGAAAATACAGCAAAAGCTCCTATAACGTTGAGATAGGTACCGCATTATCAGAGAGAATGTTACAATTGGTTAATTTTTACCATCGTAATTTTACATTTTAAACTGCGGAAAAGACTGAAATGAGTAAAATTAAAAAACAATTTCAAAACATTAACCCCCTACATCTTTCTCATAGATAAACGCTGTAGGTACCTATCTCAACGTCATAGAGGGATTTACTGTGAATATATATATTATATATATATATATATATATATATATATATATATATATATATATATATATATATATATATATATATATATATATATATATATATATATATATATATATATATATATATATATATATATATAACCATATCCGCTCCCTAGGTGGAGCATATGGAGTCCACAAACTGTCTCCAGGCTTTTCTGTCGGCTGCCAGCTCCCTTGCATCCTCCCAAGTCAGATCCGCGTCCCGAAGTTCTGACGAGAACTGCCGACGAATTGTCAGCAGTGGTCGTCCTGGGCGGCGCGAACCTGATGCCTTGAATACTGTGATTACCAATCTAATAATAGCAAAAACTAATTGTCAAACTGACATTGGACTCTTGAACGAGCGAAGCACAGAGAAGCTGAGAATAATTCGTTAAATATAACGTTCTTACCTATTTTAACGCTTTTGGTGAATACGATAATAATAAGAAAATTAGACTAAAAATCGTTTTATAAAACATTTTCGTCTATGAAACATCGGGTAATTATTATATTACCGATAACAGTAAGAAACCTATCTAGCAACCCTCTCCTGCCTTTGTTTAAAAATATGTACACATTTTTTATTGGTCATTGTTTTCAAGTAACGAAAAAAATCGCGATATGTGACATCCTTTTCGATGCGGAAAATCGTCACATTTTACAGATTGTATTATTGATATAACAAGGAAACGTGGATTAATATTAACATCAATTCTTTTTAATGTGGTTTTCCTTCTATGATAAATCAGAACGAAGTACCTACCTAACCTGCGTTTTGTTTAAATACATTTATGTTTAAATAAGGGTCAAGGACTTCCTTACATTTAATTTTTTCTTTACAGTTCTGTCACTAGAGTGTCGAATTTTGTGCAAATGATGGATAATTTTTAGACGGGAAAAATGTCAACCTATAAAGGATTGTATTAGACTCGTTTTGTGTTTATAACAGCCGATATAATCAATATTTTGCACTTAGTGAGCGAATAATGAGAAATTTATTATTGTTGGCAAATGCACTTCACCTTTTTTATGACAAGTCAATGATAACATGTTGAGGGTGGTGAATCACCGGTGGTTCAGAACGAGGTATGTCAATAAGTCAAAATGGATCTTTGTCAGACGGGAGGAATATCTAATTTAACATACTCAACCTATAAAGGATTGTATTAGACTCGTTTTGTGTTTATAACAGCCGATATAATCAACATTTTCATTCATCATTTTCTTTTGGAAAATTCGCCTTCGTAAATACGTTGTTTTCGTAAGTTGGTAATGAATGATGTCACAGAAACGATGGACTTATTTTAATATTGGTAACATTGCTAAATTATTGGAGACTTTATTCGTCAATGTCTATGGTCCACACACCCACCCCCGATGGTAGTGTAGTGGTAAATAAACAATCCATACTACTACTATTACATGTCTATAAACAATAGACAATAAACCGTATGACGTCATAAAACTTTCGATGACGGAAATTTGATGACGTATACGAACGCATATTTTTCGTTTTATTCAAGTATCTAAAGTTTAAACCCTAATATCTCCCTTAGTTCCCTACAGATTTCAATAAGAATATTACCGATAGTTTTGTGATTTTTCATATTAATTTATTAGCTAATAATCACTAATATAATACCATAGACATCAACAAATAGAGCCGCCAATAATTTAGAAATGTTACCAATATTAAATAACTCCATCGTTTCTGTGACGTCATTCATTGCCAACTTACGAAAATAACGTTTTTTCAAGGCAAATTTTCCAAAAGAAAATGATGAATGAAAATATTAATTATATCGGCTGTTATAAATACAAAACGAGTCTTTCACAATTCTTTGTAGGTTGAGTATGTTAAATTAGAAATTCCTCCCGTCTGACAAAGATCTATTTTTTACCAAAGTAGGTACTCATAAACAAGTAACTTTTCTCTGATAAAATAACCTATTTTTAGAGTACCTACCTGCGATTAATAAAATATGACGGTACGTTATCCCACTCATATTACGATAAATTAAGACCTCGTGTTCCAGTTTCGATTATTTTATCTGTGGGTGTTATGCTAATTTTATTAGTATATTACGATCGATTCAATGACCCAATATTAACAGTTTTATCAGCAAAAAACGTCTTTAAAGTGTCGCTGGTTTCGATCTTGTGTTATTTTATTCATCATAAGGATATTATTAGCGAGCAGAACCGCGTATGTGCATAAAATGTAATTTTATAGAGGATCTACTTATTTAAATTAGGCGATGTTCAAGACTCAAAAACCGAATGAAACCTAAGGTAAAATAATAAAATGAATAGGACATTTTATAGCGTTTCTCATGTATGTGATTATAATCCAGGATTCAGATGTCACATACCTACAAATGAAAGAGTTTCTGCTTAATAAAAAAAAAACTTCTTTCATCTCACCAATAGATGTCTCTAGTGAAATTCTAGTGATTCAAGCACTATGCTTCGAAATTTGAACCATATATCGCTCACTCCTTTCAAGAACGTCATAAATCAAAAATCGTCAATTTCCAGTTGTGCATGTTTTCAGAATGCCCAGAAAATGTTCTATATCCCAGCAAACGTGGCATATTTTTAACTTAATATTTACCCGCTACAGGGCAGAAAGTGTTGTTTTTGCGTTTTGAAGAAAAGGTATTGTTTAATTTTTTTGTTAAATACACTAAATATTTTTCAAATGCAGAAAAAACCGTCAGGTTTTACCTCAAAAGATCTGTTCCATAGTAAAAAGTTTAATAAGTGGCTTGATATTTATTTTTAATACATTGTATAATATTGTCAAACTTTAAAAACGTTCTCCTGAAAAATCAAGTATTTTGATTTATGACGTTCTTGAAAGGAGTGAGCGATATATAGAAGTTTCAAAATTTTGAATAGTGTGGTTTTCAAACATGGGTAGAAATGGTGAATGTTAAGTGATCACTACCAGCCTATGACGGTCGTAAGCCCCGTAAATGCCCAAACATCCATATTCCTCTTCATCTATGTTGAGATGTCAAAAAATTGAATGAAAACATTATCCAATACGACACTGACTTTTTCGCACTACGGATGATATATCAGGTGTATAAAGTGATCACTTAAACCAGCCAAATGCCACGCCGTAGGCCCCGGAATGATTAGATTATTCATATTCTTTAACATAAAAAAAAACTATAGTTACTTCGTCTCAATGGATATAAATAGAGCTGTAATAGTAGGAGTGTGGATTGTTTATTTACCCCTACACTATCATTTGTGTTATACAAATATAAGGGGGGGGGGTGGGAGGGTGGACCATAGACATCAACAAATAGAGCCGCCAATAATTTAGAAATGTTACCAATATTAAATAACTCCATCGTTTCTGTAACGTCATTCATTGCCAACTTACGAAAATAACGTTTTTTCAAGGCAAATTTTCCAGAAGAAAATGATGAATGAAAATATTAATTATATCAACTGTTATAAATACAAAACGAGTCTTACACAATTCTTTATAGGTTGAGTGTGTTAAATTAGATATTTCTTCCGTCTGACAAAGATCCACTGAGAATTTAACCACAGAATGTGATAAAAGCAGAGAAGACCGAGGAAAACTTATATACGAGACATATTTAAAATACTTCGGCGTGTTCAGGTCAGGAGTCTGGATAATCGGTGGGTGTGTATGAGAGGGGATGCATGCATGTGGAAGAGGCGAAGATTGATTGAGAAAACAGATACCTTTTCAGTGGCTAAGTAGATATATTGTTAAATAAACAATTTTTCGCTCCGTTTGTGGTATTGTATGCCGGACCACTATACAACGAGCACCACATTGTTTTTTTTTCTTTGTATATAAACTAAAAGTTCATGGAACCTTTATTTTTTGCAAATTCGGCGCTCTCCAAAACCTTTTTATGGGTTCACGAATCCTTTTACGCGAAGTGGTTTGTAAATTACCTCCTTATCCCACATATTATTTTTGTATTTTGTGTGTATGTGTGTGCGTGTGTGTGAAGTCGACAACCCTGTTTAGTGTGTCCATTTCTGTGTTATTTATAATCTACACACAAAGATTCCGTCCCAAACAACTAAAATAATGCTAAAAGATCTTTGATCCTCATAATTAACACGGCTGTAAATTTTATTCGCGAAAACCAGTGCCCCACAGAAATGAATATATAACCGGTTTTATTTAAAATAATAAATAATATAAAAGTAATCCTGAATGTCCACTTTAAAAATAAACCGATTATTTTGTTTTAAACTATATATATACATAAATCGTTCATTTCCGCAACAAATCAATTGACAATACAGTAAAGTAAGGCAAACACATCAACATATATTGTATATGTCCGCTTCCGCTGTAATGGTCAGCACGCTCGGCTACCGTACCGTACTGGAGGTCCCGGATTCGATTCCCAGGGGGGTCAAATAAATCATATGATTTTTTCACCCTTATATTTATTCAAAATCACCCTGGACTGGTACCTGAAGCGGAGGGCTGATCACCTTTCCTTCATGTGTAAACGATCAAGATAACACTGCGTCAATACGATGCAGTACCCTATGCACCATTGGGGTGTGGATAAGGGTTTAAAGAATGAAGAATGTTGAGTTGTGAAAAAATGTAAAAATAACTCCCGGAAAACCCAGATTTGTGAATAAGTATTTGGACACACTCAAAATTTAATGATATTTTTATGAACATTTATTAAATATCCTAAGATGGCTGCAGCCAACTCAGGACACCTAAAAAAAATAAAACAAATAAATATAAGTGATTTTTTCACTCTAATATTTATTCAATATTACCCTGGACTGGTACCTGAAGCGGAGGGCTGATCACCTTTCCTTCATGTGTAAAGGATCAAGATAACACTGCGTTTATATAGTGCTGTGCCCTATGCACTACCGGGTGCGGACAAGGATTAGTCCTTATGAAAACCCAGTGTTTGGTAGAATGTGTAATAAAATTTTAATCTACATTTCAATTGTATGAACTAAAACTAACAATAAGTGACGTCATTTGTTGTTTCGGTGGCAAGAATCAAAGTCAAAAATCATTTATTTTTGTAATTAAAATATGGATTGTTTTATCCTCTACCCTATTTCAACAGCAATGTGCTGTAAATTTGACATTTATTTATTTTCCTATAAAATAACGAATGTTGTCTATTGTGTTATCGTCAAACCAAAGACGATTTACAGGAGTCACCGAAAAACTATTTAGTTTATGGTCTTCAAATTGTTTATGATCTCGAGTTGCCATCCCAACTGGCCAAAAGCATTTCCCGCCAAATGTTCTGTCATTAAAATCGGGTGTTGCCATCCCTCCCTGTTTATTTGTAATTCATCCATCAATATAAACGGATACGAATCGGAAAGCAAATGTAGCTTCCAAAAGCCATTTAATTTCTTCTTCTTCAAACCTTTATCCGCTCCCCAATGGTGCATAGGGCACTGCATCATATAAACGCAGTGTTATATTGATCGTTAATATTGGGTTAATATTAGGGTAAAAAAATCACTTTTATTTATTTGACCCCCCTTCCTCTGGGAATCGAACCCGGGACGGACCTCCAGAATGGTAGCCGAGCGTGCCGATCATTACATCGCGGAGGCAGACATTTAATTTATAAATATTAAATGTCCGTAATATATAAATAAATTGTTTGAACGCTCAGGCATTTTTATTTTTATATAATTTATATTTGAAGCACTAACTTTGTGATTTTCCATTTTATAATTAAAATATAACTTTGTTTTAAAATCACTATTAATATTTTATTATAACTTAATTATAATATCTACCGGTTTCGAAGCTAACCGCTTCTTTATCAAGACTGATTAATACTAAAACACTATCTACTAAACAATATTCTCATGTTTTACCATTATTAGGCTATTTTATCAGGATTATTTATTTGGCGGGAGACATACACTGTCGTTGGGTCATAAAACTAGTAAAAAAGCAAACTAACCAGTCCCACAGCTCTTCATTATAGCCCGTAAAGTGTAATGCCTCTCAATATGGTAATTCTGATCAATTCACGGTCAAGACCAAGTCCCCACATGACTGTGAACTGATAAGAACAGCTTTTAATATTTGATTATGTTTTCAAACAATTCTCCTTCTTCTAACCCTTTAACCGCACCCAATGGTGCATAGGGCACTGCATCGTATGAGGCAGTGTTATCTTGATCATAACTTACACGAACGCAAGGTGATCACTCCTGCGCTTCAGGGAACAGTCCAGGGTAATATTAACCTTAGATAACTAAACTATATTTGCAGACACATAGTAACTAAATGTTCGTCAGGCGGACTATGCAATTAAAAATGTGAAAATTATCAAAAGTATTTATTAAAAATAGTAATGGTCACATGACACTTAGGTTTGGTTTACAACATTTTGAGTGTGTCCAAATACTTGTTTACAAAATCTGAATTATTTGGTCGTCAGCCCCGTAAATGCCCAGACTTTCATATTCTTCTTCATCTTTCATGAGATGTCAAAAAGTCTTAAGTCTTAAGTTTGGTTTATTAGGAATGAATGTAAGAGACATTTAACAATAAATCAGTATTCCGTAAACAAAGCCTGGCGGGTGCGGGGTGCAGGGGAGTAAGTGCACTTGACTTTTTCGGAGAATGGCATCCTCGCATGGACTAATGTTTAGTTATCTAGGGTTAAATGAATATTGAAGTGTAAAATCACACTTCAATATTCGATATTTATTTAACCCCCCCTGGGAATCAAACATCTGACATCAGCAGGGACATCTGGCATGGTAGGTAAACACGCTAATTATTACACAACAGAGGTGAACAATACTTTTTCTTAACAAATTATAATTATAATACAATACTGAGCTTCCAATAGGAGCATCATATTGCTTAGTGCGTTCCAACAAAAGATGGAGATATTCATGCTACTGGTACAATGGTATAACTTACTAACTAACTAACCGTCACGCTGCTTCTCTGCAGGGGTAGCCAAAGAGAAGAGAATGCCACACCAATCTGTCATTGCAAACAATCTTCGCCTCTTCCACATCCATGCAACTCCTCATACATATCAGTCAATTATTCCGACTTCTGACATGACCCATCCAAGTATTTGTAATACTTGATCATGCCAAGTTTTCCTCAGTCTTCCTCTGTTTTTATTTCCAACTACATTTGCCTCATATTTGATTTTTACTGTTCTTTCTACACACATTTATATATCGTGGGTATACTGGCGAAAAACGTTAACTCTAAAACCCCTTTTTGAATAATCCCTGTTATTTAAAGCGTTTAACCTGAATAAAATACCCACTATTAAACTTAAAGTTGAATTTACTTGTAAAACCACATATATATAACATTTCAAACTACTTAGCGCATTTTACCGGTTTATAGAACATTGAAAACATTGTAATATGCATCATTAAGTCAAAACTGCATATTTTCGAGTAAGCATTACAGCATAACAGTATAAAAAAACACCTATAAGGATGGAGACTAATCGGAACATTTCATCGTAACATCGCTCGCGGCGAGCATCACCGAGCATCCTAAACTATGGATGGAGCTCTCGGCTCGCTGTACTGACTGCCTGAATACTCGCATCGTAATGTGTTACGTTACGACCAAATGGCTCCGGTCAGTCACCACCCTTATGATAGTTACTCTATGTTCTAATCTGTCACCTACCTCACTCGTTATCAGCATAATATTTATGTAACCCTTTTATTTCATTGACGATTATACGTTTAAAAATAAAATATTCCTTGATAATAAATAAAATAAACTAAATCGATATAGGCGATAAACCAGTTTTGCAGAAAAACCAGATTTCGTGAGAGGTAATAAAATCAGGCAAATTAATATATTTATAACAGGTGTTCCGTTCCGCTATTATTAACTCGATTTCTGCTATATTTATATCGTTTTATAAATCTTCCTCGGGAAGTTATCTTTACACAAAATAACAATTCATTTGGTTTTGAAACATGATTTGTTTTTTTTACATTTTTATTTGGATCAATGTTCTCTTATTGACTTATTATCCATATTCTTTTTCATCTATGTTGAGATGTCAAAAAATAATGCAAAATAACTCCTAAGTATTTGAGAACACTCAAAATGTTGTTCTTTTATTGATATTTCTTGGTAAATTCCACTGTAATACTATTATGAATTTGCGAATGCTGGATTTTGTGTAGCTCTGATTCTCAACACTGGGATATAATAGATATCTACCGGTAAAACGGTTTACTGAAATCCGGTAATGCACGCCATTCATTCATTATTAGCCCTTTTCCGCACCCAACGATACACAGCATTTAATGATTGTCATAAAAATTGATATATACCATTATTGTCAAAAACAGTTAGTTCTAAAACAGTATGTGCTTGTACCTGTACCTGCTTCCAGTTTAGTGGTGCTACACCTTGTAATAAGGGCGCGCGCCATTCAAACAAATTCGGTGACAATGCTTTTGTTTATTCATTTATTTACTACTTACTTACTTCAGCCTTCATCTCATATCCAGTATTGAACAAAGGCCTCCCTCTTGGACTTCCACAGTTGTTTGTTGGACGCGACTCTCTTCCAGTGCAGGCCCGCCACTTTCCTAATGTCATCGGACCATCTTGTCTGGGGCCTACCCTTTCCCTAGTCAAGGACCTTTTTTGTCCATCTATCCTCAGACATACGTGCCACATGACCTGCCCAGTTCCACTTTAGTTTCGCGATTCTTTGAGCCACATCTGTTACCTTGGTCTTTTCCCTTTTCCAAACATCGCTTAGGGATCGAAAAACGAATGTTATTCACTTAGCACCATGCAATGGGTAACTTTCTCCTCTTCTCCCTGCAATTCAGAGGCGGACCGCAGTATATCACCCACCCCCTTTGCTATTCGTGATATTCTTCTGCTATATGTATATCAAGATGATTCGATGGTACTCAGGCCTCAGAACATAGGTAGTGCACATTTATCTTTGCATCAAATAAAGAAGTAAAAAAACTGTGACGGAGAATGCTGTTGTAAGTTGTTTCTTGTAAGGTTTATGTATAATGCTATATTTGCAACTTTTTAGATTTCAATCTAATATTACAGTACTTGAGTAGCAATGCAGGTACAGTACTGTATTCTTCATGAATTTTTCAATTATTTTTAAACAAAATTAGGTTATATATCATAGCAAATGTGCTCTTTATTTAGTTTTTGCGTGTTTTTTAAATGTTTTCCTACGAATATAAAAATCTTGTTCTACTGTATAAGTATGCGAAGAGCAGTTATTGCTGAAACAATTCATAAGTCTACACATTCTAGATGTGTGGGGTATTTTTGTGCTCTCAATATTATTAATATTTAAAGCTTTGTGGTAAGTCATTTTTACTTTTATATTTTTTAACAAAAATGTTAGTAATATTAGTATTTAACCACTCACCGAGATTTTTATGTCTACCGATTTCGAGACGTACCCGACATTGTATTTTTGTATTTGCAAATTCAAGTTATGAAATGTAAATATTGATTATTCATGATGAATAAAATTATTATTCGGAAGCAGATATGTTTCTGTATCTACTGAGTCTCTATCAGATATATATAAAAACATGCGTACATTCAATTCCAAGGCTGTGTTAAAATTTCAAAGCAATCGGTGAATAACTTAAGGAGGTTTAAGACTTACCAAATGACCTGACTTTTAAAAATTACTAACCAAAAGAACATTTACTTATTTATTTTTATAAATATCGGAAGGAAGATGAAGCAAAGTTTGAACAAGGAAATGGACAAAAGAAAGCTATAAAAAGGATCTGCATACTCTGTATTGTTGTCGTCACCTTTATCCTTGTGTGTTATAGGATTATCAATTAGCATACCCGACCCGTTAGTCTTATTTATGTTCTAGCATATAGTGATTTATGGGAAACTAGATCCCACACAAAAGGAATACTTGAAAGGACAACTGGATTTCATAAATTCAATATGGCAATACAAGTACAATGTAAACTTAAAAAATCAATCAACAGATGGCCTATGAAAAAATTCAAAATACTTCTACTACCATCACGCTGTTTCACCGCAGGGGTAGGCAGAGAGGATGGAACGCCACACTATTCTGTCCTGTACACTCCTCGCCTCCTTCACATCCATACATCTAGTCATACATGCCCTCCGATTATGTAGACTTTCAACACCACCAAATTTTAGATTCTGATTGAACAGATCGTTTACCTCAGTCTCTTTCGGCCATCCTCGTTCTGTTTGTTGCTTACATTCGCCACATATCTTTTCTTAGTCATTCTCTCAATCCATTCGCTCCACATGTCCATACCACCTTAAAGAACTCTCAAAATATAATACTTACGTATAATAAAACAATAAATATATTAGTTTTTTTTCCACTTTCACTTTATTTGCCCAGTAACCGGATCACTGGTTGAATAAAATAAAAACTGGACGAAATACGGTCACTGGTCAAATTAAATAAAAAAAGGAAAAAACTATATTGTTGTAGTTTTATTATGTGAAATGCAGTTCCACCAAGAAATGTCAGTAAAAATGTTAAATCTATATATCGTATTTGTACAGGAGAAAGTGACCAACTGACAAAAGGTAAAATGTTCGGGAGGGCCATTTAAATCGCCTTTGCTTGGCAAGAAAATAAGCATCAATGCAGTTAGTCATTTTCAATAAGTCAATATATTATACTTCCAGGTTTAAAATCCTTTGGGATTTTTTCAGGGCGATATTAAGTTAGTAAGATATCAAATAGTCGATGATCACATTTTTGTAAAAAATGCACTTGGTCACTTTCTCCTGTATGACTACGATATATAAAACAATCGATTGCTGTGCTTTATTATAATAAAAATTGAAAATGGCTCAACCAATTAGAATATTTTGTTTTTATTTGTTTGCCTTATCACATTTAAGACAAAGTTTTTTATTCTTGCGAACCGCTGGCAACCCATCCGCGTACCAGTTTTTTTTTCAAAACATGAAATATTTGTGACAATAATAAAAACACAAATATTTCTCTTTATACTTACCTACCTTAGTAAGTCTTATAATCTTAGATTTCTTTTTCTAACCCTTATTCGCACCCAATGGTTCAAAGGGCACTTCATCATATCGACGCAATGTTATCTTGATCGTTACTTACATAAAGGCAAGGTGATCACTCCTGCGTTTCAGAGTAGTATTAACCGGATCCACGCGGCTTGCATAACCGTACGTGTTTTCACAAAACATGCCCCATACGCGGCTGACATAAGCGTATGTGTTTTTACTTTGCTCCAAGTTTCGAACCTCAGTTCAACTTGGAGGGATTTTTTCATGGTGTGGAACTTTGGATAAAATAATACATCAATCCTTGGCCTTATGACATCTGTTGAAATATCTGACTAATAATTTGTAACATCACAAGGATAAATAAAAGAACAGATCCCTGATTTTTCTTGAGGTCGGTAATTAGTTCGCGCTATAATCATGCCCTATATCTGTCTCACTCTCGACGCTACGCATCGCCAGTGGGTAAGAGTGATACACGATGCGTGCTTTGATTTATTTATGTTACGATCTTATTTGTTTATATTACGATATATTTCAAGAATAATGTGACACAAGAGTATTATAGAGTACCAAAAAGGCACAATGAATCCCATTGAACGTTTTTGTTTAGGAAAATAAATTGTTTCTCAACTAAATACATGATAAAAGCAATCATTTAAAAAACGACGAGCCGCACATGGGCATCTCTCAGAAACAAAGTTAACGCGGTTAAAAGGTTAAACAATTATCAGAGTGTAATATCGCTAATATCTATTTTAATATCTTTTCCCTGGGAATCTGACCCGGGACCTCTAGAACGGCAGCCGAGCGTGCCGACCATTGCACTATGGAAGCGGACTGCAACTAGTCTTGTAATACTTACATTTCTTCCACCCAATGGGGCACTGTTGTTACTCACTTGGTAGGGTGATGTAGGAGGGAAGGGGGGGTGGAGGGTGGAGAGTAAAGAGGCCTCGCAGTGTTTACAGTGTTTATTCATGTCATCATTATATATCTTCATAATAAGTTGGATGAGACGGACTCGGGGCGGTTATCGTCGGCCTGTCGAGAAATCACAATTGGGTTAAATGATAATACTCCTGCGGGGCGTTCAGTACTCCCCGGCAGGAGTGGGCGCTCGACTATGTACAATACGCTCGGATACAAAACGTAACAACTCTCCGCCCGGCTTTACTCTAATCAATAATTGAGTTTATATAACAAGAGAAGGAATCCCATCACGTAAGTTAATGATATTCTTATTCTAGCTACTGTCTGCGCAGCCGCCGGGACTCTCTCTAGCCTAACTATGTCCACTACTTACCCTAACCTACGGCTGTATGTACACGGCGCTCCCCCGCCCCCGCTACTGCGCGCTCCTCCCGCAGAGCATTTATACAACGCGGCGCTGCCATCGCATCACATCCCTACTTTACTTTACAAGAAAATACTCGCAAGTTAATTGGTTATCCTAGCTATCAAAATAAGGTCCAAAAGATGGGATGCCGCTTAGAAAGCTAACAAGGAAAAGTAAACAGACTCATTTTCATCTTACATCTAAAGTT